>NW_024070193.1:49929992-49992440 GCF_014754425.2 Oryx dammah
GTTGGACTGTGAAGAAGGCTGAGCGCCAAAGAATTGATGCTTTTGAAGTGTGGTGTTGGAGAAGACTCTTGAGAGTCCCTTGGACTGCAAGGAGATTCAACGAGTCTATTCTAAAGGAGATCAGCCCTGGGATTTCTTTGGAAGGAATGATGCTAAAGGTGAAACTCCAGTACTTTGGCCACCTCATGCGAAGAGTTGACTCATTGGAAAAGACCCTGATGCTGGGAGGGACTGGGGGCAGGAGAAGGGGATGACAGAGGATGAGATGGCTGGATGGCATCACTGACTAGATGGACGTGAATCTGAGTGAACTCAGGGAGTTGGTGATGGACAGGGAGGCCTGGCGTGCTGCGATTCATGGGGTCACAAAGAGTTGGACACGACTGAGCGACTGAACTGAACGGAACTGAGAACAGAGGATTCAAAGGGACAGAGATGAAAAAAAATTTTTTTCTTGGATGCTAGCTCTGTCTTAGGATAAATAAACCTGGAGTATATGAACTCAAATTATGTATATGCAATAAAGGAAATCCTTAGTTATGGTTATAATATGCAATTGACCAATTCTGAGTCAATTAAAAAATTCTATAATATAGTAAGTAAAATACAGATAAATGGAACACAGTTACATTGTTAAAAATATGTTCTCATTTTTCTCAATGTTGATGGCAAAATAAAGAGAACAGGACATAGTGTATTTATCCTCTAACAGAAAATAGAAACCAACTTTGATAAGGGAAAGAGGAAGTTTATTGAAAAGAGGATTCTGGAACAGTTCCAGAGGAAGGACAGCAAACTGGTGAGCTCCAGGTCGCCAGCAGCAAGAGACCCTGGTCCTGCTCTCAGAGCATTTCCACATGGTTTCAGGAGGCTTCTGTTTGAAGTTGGGAAGAAATAAGCTGATGGGCCCAGTTTGTGGCTGTGGAGGCCAGGGATGGAGTAATGTGAGTGGGAGTTTACTGGAATCCCATGGTTGGAATGAAGAAGGAACAAAGAGGACGTGAAAGGGGAAAAAGGATGCCAGGCAAACAAAATCTGACAGATGTTCTCATCAGGAGCTTCTCAGGAAACACAGGCTTTAATCCCAACTTCAGCCCTAGATGAGATGTGAATAAGTCATCTCGTTGTGTGGCAGGGGTACTTACATTTTTTGTTAGTATAAAAGGAGGGCCACAATTAGACCCACCTGCCATAAAACTATTCCTTGGTCACAGTACATAAAATTCCAACCCTCAGAACAAAATTTTTAAAGTTAAAGAACAATCCTTCCAGAGGGTCAAATTAAAAGACAACTGTGTAGACACTATCACCACTTCTATTCAACACTGCATTAGAGTTTTCACCCAGTACAAATCTTAAGAAAGTGAAATAGCCAAAGAGATTGTACAGAAATAAAAAGTTATCATTTTTTTTACAGAAGGTGTGATTGTATGTATATAATGCTAAAAAAACTATCAACTATTGCAAATAATAAGTAAATTTAGCAATGTCACTGAATGAGGGTCAATGTACAAAATTTCATCTTATTTCTGTATCAGCAACACAATAACAACAAAACAAAATGAAATTTAAAAAATGGTACCATTGACAAAAACAGCATAAAAACATTTAATATGTAGGAATAAATTTGACAAAAGATGTGCAGCCAATTTCCTCAATTTATTTATAAATTAATTCAATTCCAGTGAAAATCTCAGAAGAGCTTTTATTTTGGTGGAAATCAATCAGCTGACTCTAAAATTTATAAAGAAATGCAAAAGGTGAAGAATAGCTGAGGCAATTTTGAAGAAGAAAAACAAATTTGGAGGATCTCTGTCTACTAGAATGGCCAACTATTCTAGTTTGCCAAGTTCTGAGGGGTTTGCTGAGATGCAATACTTTCAGTTTTAAAACCTAGAAAGTTAAATATGTAAAATTACTATTTTGTACATCTTAAACTAATACAGTGTTATATGTCAATTATACCTCAACAAAAATGTGGGGAGTGGGGGACTACAATGTACTGGGAAAACCCCAAGGATTTAGTATAGAGCTATCGTTATTAAGATGGTATGATATTGGCACGTGTATATATAAAAAATAAACCAATGAAAGAGAACAAAGAGACCAGAAATAGACTCATACATATATTACCATCAGATTATGACAGATGGCATAACAGCAGTCCTTTTGGGAAATGATGGTCTTTTCCATAATTGGTACTGAATAAGTGGCTATCCATGGGGGTGGTGGAAGACACCTCAATTTCTAATTCAACACAAAAAATAAATTCCAGATGAATTATGTTTCTAAATATAAAAGATAAAACAATAAAGCTTTTAGGGAAAAAATAGGAGAATGTTCAACCATGACACGGACAAAGATTTTCTAAATAAGGTACAGAAAATGCTAAATATAAAAGAGAAACTGGTAAATTGTACCAGATTAAATTTAAATGTTTGTATTCATTAAAAATATGTCTAAGAAAATGAAAATTTAAGCAAGTCACAGTGAGGGAAGATACATATGATTTTTACCTATAAGTTGTTAAGTTGCTAAGTTGTGTCCGACTCTTTTGCAACCCCTTGGATATAGCCCACCAGACTCCTCTGTCCGTGGGATTTCCCAGGCAAGAATACTGGAGTGCGTTGCTATTTCCTTCTGAGGATCTTCCTGACCCAGGGATCAAACCCACATCCCCTGCATCGGCAGGCAGATTCTTTACTGCTGAACTACCAGGGAAGCCCAAATATATGTGGTGTGTGTGTATATATATAATACATTAAATTTATGTAATTAATAATTATACAAGCACATTTATATATGTTATACATATATTTGTATTAAATATTGTATTTAATATTTATATGTTCATGTTTATATCAAACACAAAATTGTCATATATAATATATTTTTATGTATAAATCACATATACCTTCTCTCACTCTGTATATGTGTTTTTATGTGTGTATATCTATAAATCTATATATTTATATCTATCTTATCTGTTTATATAAACATATACACATAAATATACATATATACCACTTGTTAGGTATATATCTGACAAAGGAACCATATACAGAATATATAAAGAGTTCCCATAAGTCAATAATAAAAAGACATAGGAAATGGTGCTTGATTTCACTAGTCATCAGAGAAATGCAAATTAAATTCTCTATGAAAGAATACTACACGTCTACCTGAAGAGCTAAAATGAGAAAGACAGACAATACCAAGCACTGACAAGGATGTGGGGCAACTAGAACTTTTATACATTGCTAAAAGCAGTATCACGCGTACAGTCATTCTGGAAAGTTCTTTGGCAATGTCTGCTAAAGCTCAACACATTCACACCCAATGACCTACAGATTCCAGTTCTGTAGATACCTAGCAAAAATTTTCCCGAAGGGGTTTAGACCTGGGGTCACAAACTCAAATGCATACGGAGAAAGGTCAGGCAAGTAATTAATATCAATTACTGGCCAGAAGGACATTTTCAGCAGAACTGATTCAAGTGGACACATTAGACACCCTTTGGCATGGCTGCCCCGAAACAGCACCTAAGCATGTCCAGGCTCAAGTTTCTGCCCAGCCCCCCTCTCAATGGCGTATTGCTCTTAGGTGGACACCTCACCCACGCCAGGTGTCACGGATGCAGCTGGTGCTCTGCCCAGGCCCTCCTGCCTGGTGGGGCACCATCCCCCATCTGCTGTGCACGGTGGCTGCTAACAGCCCACAGAGGCCCCTTCTCTTGGATCACCTTGATCCAAAACGCTTGAGAAATGCCGCCCTCTCCTGAAGGCAGCTCATGGTCAATAACTGATGGATGTGGGGGTATGCAAGCGGGCTCCATGCTTTGAGATGGGCTGTACGCTCTCCAGATTCCACAGTGAGATCAGCCTGAGACTAGACTTGCACCTCTTTTTCTTGCTCTGTCCTGCTTCCCTCTCTGCCTATCAGCTTTCTCCTGAGAGCGTCCCCCAAATAAGTCACTTGCATCAGCACCCAAGGTCAGTCACAGGGCCCATAACATGCTCTTTCCCCAAGGAGCTGAGAGCCTAACTGATACAGTCCCATCAATGTCAACATAACCACTGTCTTCCCGTTGCTGAGCTGTGGGTGTTCGGCTTCCCTTTGAATTCACAAAAGCCTTTAAGAGCTTCCCGATGGTCCTCCTTTCTGTTCAAGTCAGTCGAAGTCCATTACTCTTCCCTGAAGCCAGGATAACCTTAACTAGTCTGATGGGTATTCCAGGCCTGACCTACAATGGCTACACAGATATGACCCAATGCTTTGTGGAAGAACATCAGTTGGAATCCTGAGGGAAAAACTAATTGATTACCCTTCCTATTCCCTTGGCTTCAGTTGCTAGAATGCTCCCTACCCATTAATCCCCCAGGAATTTGGAGTTAATCTGTTACCCAGGGCTGTTTCCCCGGGACCTTGATTCCCTGGAGGCAGAGAGCTAAATTCCTTCCACTGGTCGTCATCCCCTTGCAGCTCTGTTTCCAGTCCTGTCCAGGAAGCCTCTAGCATCTCTCTGAGCCTTCTTATCCCTAAAATGTACTTCTCTACGCCCTCTTCTTCTGTGTGTGTATGTGTGTGTGTGTGTGTGTGTGTGTGTGTGTGTGTGCACGCGCGCGTGTACAGATATACGCAGTGTGTTGCCTACATGTTAGGAAGGCAAAAAGATGAGGTGGGGGAATCACAGGAGGGTGGTCAGATTTCAAATCACTCAGCCATGGGTTACAAAGAAAGGGTGACGCAGCACAAGCCTGATTAGTTCCACTCAGGATTGTTCACCGATTCATCAGAAAATTGATCCTTCTGACCCGGACTCTCCTCTCTCAATGGTCAAAGGCAGCTTTTGTTTGAGCCAGCCTCTATAGTAATTTGATGTAGTCTAGCCCAAGACAAGTTTCTACCCGAGCCAAACGGGGGTACTGCTGGGTAATATTTGAACGTGTTAACCTACATTCTGTCTTGCAGTGGGCGTCTCCTCTTCTCTCCTGCCTCCTCTGAGGCAGACAAGGCTATCACGTGGTCTCAGGGAAGCCACACTGCAGGGTGAAGGGGAAAAAGTTGAAGAGTCTCTCTGACTTGTTCCTAATGACTGGTAGAGGTCACAAACTGATGTTTCACTGGTCTTAAGAGTGCTCACAGATGAGCGCCCATTGGACATTGGCCCCCATTGCACTTTTTGAAAGTCTCATTTGGGCCACACAGGGCTCAGCTGTCCAGTTTACCACAGTCCCCAGTACTCCCTACTGTCTGCCCCCATTGACATTTCCCACCTGGCCCCTTTCTGTGTACACTGGAATCTGTGACCCCAACCCCAAAACCATTCAAGAGGATTATGTTTGCTACCCTAGAAGCAAACATTCTCCTTTCTGAGGAAAACAACAAGAGGATTAAGAGAGGAAGTTTCTTTCTCAGAAGAGAGAAAGTCACAGTGTAAGGCCCAGTGACGGCTGTGGGCGTGATCTCACTGCATGCAACTTAAATAACAAGCCTAGGCAAGACTGATGGGTGATAGCCATCCTGAGTGAAGACAGCAATGTGGGTCTAAGAGAGAAGGGAGGTAGGGGCTGTGGTCTAGGATCTCATCTGCTCAGCACCCCTTCCTCCCCCTTCTAGTTGGAGCTCCCTGATTATCCTTGGGAAACTGCCCCCACCCATGGCACAGAATCTTGGAGTGAAGTGAAGTGAAGTCGCTCAGTCGTGTCCGACTCTTTGCGACCCCATGGACTGTAGTCCTACCAGGCTCCTCCTTCCATGGGATTCTCCAGGCAAGAGTACTGGCGAATGTCAAAGTGCTATGGCCAAGGGATATGTGTGGTCAAGTGACCCAAAGCAGCCCATTCACACTCTTCCTCCAGGAAACTGGACCGTGCACACAGGAACACAAGGGTGGAAAATCTACCCCAACGGAGGTTCCTTGAAGGAATCACCCATTAACTCCTACTACCCAGACTCCTCAGGGGTCCTAGTTCCTTCTCCTTCTGGGGCTTATCATGGCAGATTCTGTACATTCTCTGAGCTTTCCCATGTCATTCCAATAAGGTCTCTCAAGGGTCAGTTTCTGTTGCTGGCAATGTGAGAACCCTGCCTTGTAAAAGAAGGTTCCTGGGGGATGTGGAATGGGAGCCAAAAAAAAGCCCTATTTCAAGTGAGGAGTATGTTCTCAGCAGTGCCTCTCAAGAACTCAGCTCAGCCTGGCTCAAGGGTAAACTTTAAGGGAGGAAGTGTGAGGAATCGGGGTGGAGGGAGATGTGGGGAAGGGGCTGGAGTGGGAGAATCCCTGTCTGCTTGTCTGCAGAGTGTGGCCTTTCTCTCAGTGCAGAGTTTCCCATGATGTGGCTGGAGACACCACCAAGCTGGAATCAGTAAGCAGCAGAGAACTGGGCGGCATGCACTGGAATCCAGGGATGTGCCAAGGGAGCAGGTTCTGCAGGAAGCCTCATCCCCCAGTGAGTTGAGGCAGCAAAGAGCTTGGAATCATTATCGAAGAGGAGCAAGCGTAGTGGAGGAGGGGAGAATACCAGAATGCCAAAACTGCTTGTGAAGGGCAGAATGGACTGGACTTCCCTGGCAGTCCAGTGCATCAGAATCCGCTTGCCAATGCAGGGGATATGGGTTTGATCCCTGGTCCAGGGGAAGCCACATGCCATAGGGCAACTAAGCCTGTGTGCCACAACTGCTGAGCCCGTGCTCTGCAACAAGAGAAACTACAGCAGTAAGAAGCCTGCGCACCACAACAAAGAGCAGCCCCTGCTTGCCACAACCAGAGAAAGCCCAAGCAGCCAAAAATTAAAGAAAAAAAAGAACAAAATGGACTCCTGAATCAGTCTGCCTGTGTTTGAAACCTGGTTCCATCACTGACTTTGTGTGATCAGTTGTTGCACCCTTAAATTCTCCCTGTGCGTGCATGCTAAGTTGCTTCAGTCGTGTATGACTCTTTGAGACCCCACGGACTGTAGCCCGCCAGACTCTTCTGTCCAAAGGATTGTCCAGGCAAGAATACTGAAGTGGGTTGCTATGTCGTCCTCCAGGGGAACTTCCCAACCCAGGGATTGAACCTGTATCTCTTGACTGTCTCCTGCATCGGCAGCCAGGTTCTTTAACACTAGCGCCATCTGGGAAGCCCTAAATACTCCCTACCTCAATTTAATTTAGTCGCTGGCAAAAACCAAGCACTCAATAAAGAGTGAGCAGTGTTATTATTTTTATCAATAAAATGTTATTCCATTAAACTGAATCATTAATTGCCAATTTTTATTATTACCATTTAAACTTCATATTCAAAGCCACAGACCATGCCTGCATACCCACACACATACAAAACACACAATTATATTTCAGAAATACCCCTGGGGCCCGGTCCGAAATTACAGACTTATAAACCTGAAACAAAGCCAATAAGATACCATAAAACAAAAGGTCTAACAGGTGTAAACTTGTACCATTTTGTTAAAACGGAAATATAGTCTGAGACACCAAGGGGAAGGACAGGGACCCAGGTGACTGGCAGAATTGGGACAATAACGTGGGATTTCTTTCTGTTCTGATAAGACTCTTGGTAACTAGAAACAGATGGAGACCATGCTGCTTGAACAGAAGCTCGATGGCCTGTGACAGACCTCATGAGCCCAAGGAACTGGATCTGAAAATGTAACTGTATCATTGAAATAATTCCACATATCGCTCTTTAAGAAGATGGAGTAATGGAGAAAGTGCTGGCTTGGGAGTCCCCAGAGGGCCCATGGAGGACTTCTGGGAGAGGTTCACTCTCTTAAAACCTGGCTCTCCCATATTAGCAGCCCCTGACCATGGCACACACGGCCTCCTCCACCCTTGTGAGTATGGCCTACTCTGTCCGGAGCACCTTAATCTCACTCCTTCTCCACCTCAGCCAGATGCTCTCAGGATCTCTGAGTTTTAAAACCAATGTGTGACAATTTGTATGGAAACACAAAAAACCTCGAAGAGCCAAAGCAATCTTGAGAAAAAAGAATGGAACTGAAGGAATCAACCTGCCTGACTTTAGACTATACTACAAAGCTACAGTCATCAAGACAGTATGGTACTGGCACAAAGACAGAAATATAGATCAATGGAACCAAATAGAAAGCCCAGAGGTAAATCCACGCACCTATGGACACCTGTAAAAGAATGAAACTAGAACACTTTCTAACACCATACACAAAAATAAACTCAAAATGGATTAAAGATTTAAATGTAAGACCAGAAACTATAACTTGTAGAGGAAAACATAGGCAAAACACTCTCTGACATAAATCACAGCAGGATCCTGTATGACTCACCTCCCACAGTAATGGAAATAAAAACAAAAATAAACAAATGGGACCTAATTAAACTTAAAACCTTTTGCACAATGGAGGAAACTATAAGCAAGGAGAAAAGGCAGCCTTCAGAATGGGAGAAAATAATAGCAAATGAAGCAACTGACAAAGAATTAATCTCAAAAATATACAAGCAGCTCCTGCAGCTCAATTCCAGAAAAATAAACAACCCAATCAAAAAATGGGCCAAAGACCTAAACAGACATTTCTCCAAAGAAGACATACAGACGGCTAACAAACACATGAAAAGATGCTTAACATCACTCATTATCAGAGAAATGCAAATCAAAACCACAATGTGGTACCATCTCATGCAGGTCAGAATGGCTGCTATCAAAAAGTCTACAAGCAATAAATGCTGGAGAAGGTGTGGAGAAAAAGGGAACCCTCTTACACTGTTGGTGGGAATGCAAACTAGTACAGCCACTATGGAGAACAGTGTGGAGATTTCTTAAAAAACTGGAAATTGAACTGCCTTATGACCCAGCAATCCCACTGCTGGGCATACACACTGAGGAAACCAGAACTGAAAGAGACACGTGTACCCCAGTGTTCATCGCAGCACTGTTTATAATAGCCAGGACATGGAAGCAACCTAGATGTCCATCAGCAGACGAATGGATAAGAAAGCTGTGGTACATATACACAATGGAGTATTACGCAGCCATTAAAAAGAATACATTTCAATCAGTTCTAATGAGGTGGATGAAACTGGAGCCTATTATACAGAGTGAAGTAAGCCAGAAAGAAAAACACCAATACAGTATTCTAACATATATATATGGAATTTAGAAAGATAGTAACGATGACCCTATATGTGAGACAGCAAAAGAGACACAGATATAAAGAACAGTCTTTTGGACTCTGTGGGAGAAGGCGAGGGGGGTGTGATTTGAGAGAATAGCATTGAAACGTGTATATTACCATATGTGAAATAGATCGCCAGTCCAGGTTTGATGCATGAGACGGGTGCTTGGGGCTGGTGCACTGGGATGAGCCAGAGGGATGGGATGTCGGGGGGGTCAGAATGGGGGACACAGGTACACCCATGGCTGATTCATGTCAATGTATGGCAAAAACCACTACAATATTATAAAGTAATTAGCTTCCAATTAAAATAAATAATTTAAAAAAACCCAGTGTGTGAGATACCCCAGTGGTCCAGTGGCTATGACTTTGTACATTCACAGCCGAGGGCCTGGGTTTAATCCCTGGTTGGGGAACTAAGATCGCACAGCTGAGCAGGGTGGCCAAAAATAAATGAATAAATAAATAAATAAAATTACTATGTGTCCTCCCTCAGAAACATTATTTTCTCCCAAAGGTCAGTCAGCAAACATGGACAGTGACCTTGGGTCATAACCCAATGCTGCTGAGTAGGCCACTTCCCTGGGTAAGGAGGCATAAGGAATTTAAGCTCTAAAGCTACACTTCCCACCACTCTTCTGCATGAAAGGAGGAACAGTTATTATTAACCTCATGTTCCAGATGAAGAAACTGAATCTTAGTGAGATGAAGTGACTTGCTCAAGATCACAGAGCTGGGGAGTGGCCACTGAGCCCCACACCCACCTTCTCTGCTTCAAATCCAGGGTTATACCCTAAACGGCCTTATTGTCTCCAGGTTCCATAGGCTTTGAGGGACCTTCTGCATTCAGGGTCTGGGGAACAGTCCCCTCCAGGTAGAGGGGACACCTTAGGACGAACTCCAAGACACATCTAGAATCATCCTAGGAGGCGTTTGGATTATATCTATGAACAAAGCACAGAGATCCCCATTTCCGGGGAATTTACCTCCTGGTTGGGAGGGAGAAACAGCGAACCATAAGTGTAACAAGTGGACGACAATGTGAGCTTCCCGGGTGGTGCCAGCAGTGAGGAACACACCTGCCAATGCAGGAGACACAAGAGACGTGGGTTTGATTCCTGGTTTGAAAAGATCCCCTGGAGTAGGAACGGCAACCTGCTCCACTATTCAGGCCTGGAAAATCCCATGGACAAAGGAGCCTGGCAGGCTACAGTCCATGCGGTCGCAAAGAGTCAGACATGACTGAGCGACTGAACACACGAACACAGATGATAAAGTACTAGTAAGAGGTAACAGAGGCAACTAAAAAGAAACAAAGAAAAAGGAATCAGGACAGGAGGAAGTGCTGCAGTTTTAAACGAAGTGGTCAGGGAAGGTCTCTCTGAGAAGATGACAATTTGAGCAAAGACTTAAGAAGTTCAGAGGTTGACCCATGAGATAATCTGGACACAGGGGATTCCAGGAAGATAGAAGAGATGATGCAAAGGCCCTGAGGCAGAAGTATGCCAAATGTTTTGCAAGGAGGACAGAGTGAGCTGCGGGCAGAGAGGTAAGGGAGGCAGGTCACAAAGGGCCTCTCAGGTGACTGGAAGAACTTTGACTCCGTGTGAAACAGTATGCCATGGGAGGGTCCTGAGCAAAGGAGTAACATGAGTTGACTCATAAGAGTAACTCTGGTTGCTGTAGTAGTAGGAGTAGACTGTAGGAGTAGATTGTAGGAGCAAGGGTGGAAGCATCTGGGCCCATTAATGAACAGGTCAGGAAGACAGGAAACGAGCAGAAGAACAGACAGAGTTAGGAAATCAACCAGAGTGTTTTCCTAGAAGCCACAACAAGAAAGAGGTTTTTTTTTTAAATTAAACTATAGTTGATTCATAATATAGTATTAGTTTCAGGCATATAGCAAAGTGGCCCACAAATATAAGTGCATGTGTATATACATATATATGTATACTTTTTCCTTATGGGTTATTAAGATATTGAATATTGATATAAGATATTGACTATATTTCCCTATACAGTAGGTCCTTATTGATTATCTATTTTGTATATATTAGGTTGTATATGCTAATCCCAACCTTCTAATTTATCCCTCCCCTCCACATTGCCCCTTTGGTAACTTGTTGTTTTTTAAAAACTTTAAACTTTTTATTTTATAGTGGGACATAGCCAATTAACAATGCTGTGGTAGTTTCAGGTGAACAGCAAGGGGACTCAGCCACACATAGACATGTGTCCACTCTCCCCCAAACCCTCCTCCCATCAAGGCTGGCACATAACACTGAGCATTCTATGTCCTGCGATACGATAGGTCCTGGTTGGTTGCCCATTTTAAACATAGCAGTGTTCACACGGCCTTCCCAAAGTCCCTAGCTGTCCCTTCCCTTCCGGCAACCACAAGTTACTTTTCCACATAACTTTGTTTTGTAAATCTGTGAACCTGTTTCTGTTTTGTATTAGTTCATTTGCATTATTTTTTTAGATTCCACATATAAATTAAATTGTATATTCACCTTTCTCTGTCTGATTTACTTCAATTTACTTTAATATGATCATGTCCAGGTCAACCTATGTTGCTGCAAAGGCATTATTTCTCTTTTTTATGACTAATATTCCATTGTCTGTATGTACCACATCTTTATCCACTTGTCTGTCAACAGACATTTAGGTTGCTTCTATGTCTTGTTTCTATTGTAAATAGCACTGCTACGAACACTGGGGTGCATGTATCTTTGTGAATTAGAGTTTTCGTCTTTTCCGAATATATGCCCAGGAGTGGGATTGCTAGATCATGTGGTAGCTCTATTTTTAGTTTTTTAAGGTACCTTCATACTATTGTCCACAGTGGCAGCACCAATTTACATTCCCAACAGTGTAGGAGAGTTCTCTTTTCTCCATTCCCTCTTCAGCATTTATTATTTGTAGACTTAAAAAAAATCTTCAATTTATTGAGCACCTAAATATCTTATGTATTGTTCTAAGCATTTTATACACAGAAGCTCATCTAATCCTCATAACTTCTTTAGAAGGTAAATTTTATAGGTAAGAAAAGTAAAGTTTAGGGAGATTAAGTAACTTGTTATGCAGCCAGCAAACAAGAGAGTTAGGCTCTGTGGCTCCAAGGTGGTTCACTTAAACTCCTCTCTCTCATTATCTGTAGACTTTTTGGTGCTAGCCGTTCTAACTGCAGTGAGGTGATACCTCATTGTGGTCTTGATTTGCATTTCTCTAATAATTAATGATGCATCTTTTGGGATCTTTTACTGGCTGTTTCCTTTCTCTGGAACAACTTCCCTCCAGCTCTTCCAGGTCTCAGCTCAGCCACTCCTCAGAGGCGCTGCCCCATCCTTGTTTAAACTCTCTGTGTACTTCTCACTGTGTAGACCGACCTTGCTTATTTGGTTTGCCTACTGGTGGTGCAGTGTAAAGAATTAGCCTGCCAATGCAGGAGATCCAAGAGACACGGGTTCAGTCCCTGGGTTGGGAAGATCCCCTTGAGGAGGGCATGGCAACCCACTCCAGTATTCTTGCCTGGAAAGTCCCATGGACAAAGGAGACTGGCGGGCTAGGGTCCATGGGATTGCAAAGAGTTGGACATGACTGAGCGACTGAACACACACACGTACTTCTGAGTGTCCTGCCTCCTCCTCTTGCACTGCTAGAATCTAAGCTCCAGGCAGGCAGGGACCTTCTGTCTGATTCCTTTAGGTATCATCAGTGTCTGAAACAGTGTCTGGAAAATTTTCAACTCACTATAAATATTTGTTACATGAATAAAGAAGTCCCTGATTTCCCCTGACAAGAAGACTGAGGACCCATATCACACAGGTAGTAGGATCTGACCCTATTACTACTATAGGCATGGCTCCTCCCTTCAAGCTGCTTTACCTAGGGAACCTGGAAAAACACATTCCTCCCCTTCTGTGTCTTGATCTCAAGTTTTATGACCCTGTCTTTGGTTCCTGCATGGGATTACCATGGCCATCTCTCTGGGGCAAGTACTAATGGCTAAGTTGCAATGAGCTAGCATCTCCTTACCTGTTTTTCTCCATTCTAAGATGGCTACTTTTCGCATTTATGATTTCTCCAAATGGAATTCATTTTACAATTGATGAATACTTAATATAGTTTCCTTTTCCCCCTTGAAAACTCTTACTAAACCTAGGGTGTATCTTGCGGTAATGGTGTCTTAGACTCTGGAAGTAAATTGCAGTGGAAACTCTATTGGTTTCCAGCAAGTAATGGTATTTGGAATAAATAATGGAAATTTCTCTCTTCCCCTGGGTTGTATGCTTTCTGTTTTACACAGATACTGTACAGAGTAGCCTCTGATATTTATTTTGTTGCTAATGATATATTTTCTCCTTGTCTACCTTCCTGATAGAATCTGGGAATTGAATAATGCAAGAACATAAAGATATATCTAGATTTGTTCTGACAAGTTTCATATCACTGACTCTACTTGGAGGAAAAAATTTGACCTTAAGAAAAATTACACTGAGAAATCCAGCTGCTATTACAAAAACCAGGCAGCACAGAGAAAATGCTGCTCAGTCTATTGTGGTACCCGTGTAATTTATGTCAACAGAAAGCCAATAACTTCATCATGATCTGGAAGTAAATTTCAGTTGTGAAATCTTGGACTCTCTCCTGATCAGATAGGAGAAAGCACGCTGTATAAATTCTCAGCTCCAACTTCCCGAAAGGACTTTGGTGGGAGGTGGGAGGTGATGGTGGGGAGGGTAAGACAGATGGCTTTCAGATTGCTCTGATTTCTCATCAGCCATCACCAAACACTGCCAGGCATTTGACAGAGAGTAAAGATTTATGCAGGAGCATCAGGGAGGTAATGGGAAACAGAAAATATGATTTTAATAAACATTCTTCCTAAAACTAAGGCTGTCATTTTAAATTGACATGCTGAAATTGATGCTTCTCCATCAAATACAGATATATCTGGTCTTTTTTCTAAAAAACAAAAAACTTCAATCCGGATGCAAAGGCTGCTTAATCAACCTTTGGACTTTGGATTCCCAATCTGGATCTGGCACGTATTAATACCATTCGTCCTAAGCCAGCTGTACAACTTTTTATTTGCTGTCAGTTGAAATGTGTTTTGAATGTGTTTACCTCCACTCTGCTGGCTGGTGGGCAGTGATCTCAGACATCCTCTCCACACTGGACCACCGTTCTGGGGTCTTGTGACGTCAAGTTGTAGGGAGTGAGCGTCCTTTAGTGACCAGGTGCTTGGGGTCACTGTGGACACATCCACCATCCCAGCCCACGTCTATGGTGCCCCCTCGCCACTCTTGGGCCTAGAAATCCTTTGTACAGATGTCCATATTCTTACCTCTGTGGTGAACTAATTATTCTTCTTTGGGGCCCAACCTCTCACTGATGCTGGGAAAGATTGAGGGCAGGAGAAGGGGGCCACAGAGGATGAGATGGTTGGATGGCATCACCAACTCAGTGGATATGAGTTTGAACAAACTCCAGGAGGTAGTGGAGGACAGGGAAGGCTGGCATGCTGCTTTCCATGGGGTCACAAAGAGTCGGACACAACAGAGCAACACCATCCACTTCTCACTAGGTCTCCAGGTGGAGGCCCATGGCTGCTAGGGCCGAAAGAGTCCTGTTTTCTCAACTGGGAAGAATCTCTTTGTCTGGTTTAAGGGAGATGCTTCCTTCTCTCTCTGAAAACTCCTTTTTCCCTCCCTACACCCTCCAAATTTTTCCTCAGGTGGGGCTAGGGTTAGGATGAGGGGAGTGAGGTATCCTCTTCAGCCATTAAATATAAGAGTACAAAGTTAAAAACTGTGGCTTTTATGAAGGTTTCCATTTTGATTTTTAAACACTACTGCAGTAGAACATTACTTTATCTTGATTATTAAGTGTTTGGGTGGTTCCTTAAATTTTGGGACTGGGGACACTGCTTCACTTGACCTCACCCTAATCCTGGGCACATATTTTAGAAACAAAAGCAGAAGATCCTGTGGCCTGAGTCTCTTTTTGTCTTGCCATGGACCCTGAAACCATCTTGAACTGAAGAAAAGAGGGAGGGGACATGTGTGGAGGATGTATCATAAATTATTATCTCCGGACACAATCGGGCCACACAGGAGCAGAGGGCTGGGCCGTGTCTCAAAGACTCTTTCCAGCCCTAATACCAAGGAGAAGAGAGGATGAGACAGAGCTGCGGGCTCCTGGGTAGACATACAGAGAGGGAGATGCCCACTCCTCCACCCACCTCAGCTGTCAGCAGCAACTAAAATTACCTTTCAGCTCAGATTCCTGACCGGTCGATGTTTCTGGGATGCTAGAAACATCCCAGCAGGGATGACAGTGGCTCTGACCTGCTGGACGCCTCTTAGTTTCCTTTTCCTCATTTCTTTGAGGCTCAACTGTTGACTTTCTACCTGTGGCCCTGGGACGCTCTGTACTGCTGCACTCATTAAAAAACAAAACCCAAATCTCTTTTTCCCTGAAGAGTCTTTGTTTCCCAAAGTGCCACTGGTGCAGCTTGATTCTATTTTTGTAAAAGGCCCCACTTTTGCCCAATGGCATCAACATGGCACTCTCACTAAGTTGGGGAGCTGAGCCTTCAAATCTGAGGGTGAGTCCTTTCATTGTGCTCCTTTCTTCACGCTTGCCCTCAGGGGTAAAATTCAGCACCATGGAGATCGTCTTGAAAAGTCTGAAGAGCTGTTCCCCTGCCTGGAATCGGAGGGGCCTGGCCTCTGTGACCCCAAGGCAGCTGCTTTCAAGCCACTAGGCTTGGCGTTTTCAGCCCTCATAGATATCGCTCAAGGGTTTAACACCACCGTTTTCTCCACATCGTGAACTCCCTTGAAAATAAGGGGAGCCCCACAGGACCTTTTGTCCTCTGGCTGCCGCTTCTGAGTGTTTTCTTTTGCCAAGTTTTCCCCATAGCATCCCTTCTGTGGGCTCGGGGGCACTGTGTGCTGGTTTTGCGCGTTTTATTGTCCCAGGTTGTGTTTCCGTTGCTCCTTCCGGTCACTCTTGCACAGGTCAGAGCCTGCGGGGACAGCTCCTTCTGCACATTGGCCTCTATCTGTCCCTTCCTTTCTAAGGCACTCTTCTTAGTGTGCATGTCTGTATAAGCTGCATCTTCCCGACATCGTGAAGTTGCGAGGAAGACGAGCAGGTAGAAGCGGGTGTATTGCTGGGTCCTGGGGTGGGGGGTGCTCATAGAAAAGGTTTTCCTGAGAACAGGAGTCACTGCACTCCAGCCTTGCTGTTTCTCTGAGGCCCAGTGGCCTTGAACTGGTAGGCCCCCCCACCTGCTCCTGCACACAACTTGATTCACCCCAGCTTCTTGGGCCTGCCTCTGTAGCATCCGTGGACGTCAAGGTACCCACGCTAGCTCTTATGTCACCATTACCCTGAAGCTTCTCTCCTCAAAGCCAGCAGGGCCACTGTCTCTGGGTCCATTTCCAAGCTCCTGGGAATAACCTCTGATCAGTCCCATGGGTCTGATGGGAGATCACAGGGTACAGGGCAGCCCCTTTTGGAGGACACTGGGTTTCTCTAAGAGGAGGAGATGGGCTGGGCAGGAAATACTAGGTATCTGTGTGTGTGCTCAGTCATGGCCGACTCTCTATGACCTCATGGATTGTAACCACCACGCTCCTCTGTCCCTGGAATTTTCCAGACAAGACTACTGGAGTGGATGGAGTGCCATTTCCTCCTCCTGGGGATCTCCCCACCCAGGGATCGAACCCGTGTCTCTTGTATCTCCTGCATTGGCAGGTGGGTTCCTTATTGCTGAGCTGCCTGGGAAGCCCAGGGTATCTCTGGTGCCCCCTAAATGCTGCTTCCTCCTTTCTATCCACTGCTCCGTGGAACTTCTGAGAAGTTTGCCTTTGGAGGGAAAAATGATCCTCTTCTGATGGTCTGACTCCCTGGCCTCCTCTGTTCTGGGTTCTGAGGCTAGTGTCGGACTAAGAGAGGCCTTTCCCACTCTATGACTAAATATTAAAAAATATTTTTCTATGTGTACCTGTATGGGCTTCTCAGGTGGTGCTAGTGGTAAAGAACCTGCCTGCCAATGCAGGAGGTATAAGAGATGTGGGTTCGATCCCTGGGTCAGGAAGATTCCTTGGAGGAGGGCATGGCAACCCACTCCAATATTCTTGCCTACAGACACATGGAGCCTGGTGGGCTACAGTCCATAGGGTCACAAAGTCAGACATGACTGAGGTGATTTAGCAGGCCTGTATCTTTATTAAACTTTTAAACAATATCTCATCTATCCAGAATTAATTTTGGTGCAAGGATTCAGGTAGGAAATTCAGATTTATTTCTCCCAAAGGTGATTAGTCAGCTATTCTGACACACATTTTGATTTATCCATTTTTTGGTTTCATTTTAAAGAATATCTTTTTTATCATATGCTAACTTTCCTTAAGGGAAGCCTTACAAATAGCTGTGAAAAGAAGACAGGTGAAAAGCAAAGGAGAAAAGGAAAGATAAAAGCATCTGAATGCAGAGTTCCAGAGAAAAGCAAGAAGAGATAAGAAAGCCTTCTTTAGCGATCAATGCAAAGAAATAGAAGAAAAGAGCAGAATGGGAAAGAGTAGAGATCTCTTCAAGAAAATTAGAGATACCAAGGGAACATTTCATGCAAAGATGGGCTTGATAAAGGACAGAAATGGTCTGGACCTAACAGAAGCAGAAGATATTAAGAAGAGGTGGCAAGAATACACAGAACTGTGCAAAAAAGATCTTCACAACCCAGATAATCATGATGGTGTGATGTCTAATCTAGAGCCAGACATCCTGGAATGTGAAGTCAAGTGGGCCTTAGAAAGCATCACTATGAACAAAGCTAGTGGAGGTGATGGAATTCCAGTTGAGCTGTTTCAAATCCTGAAAGATGATGCTGTGAAAGTGCTGCACTCAATATGCCAGCAAATGTGGAAAACTCAGCAGTGGCCACAGGACTGGAAAAGGTCAGTTTTCATTCCAATTCCAAAGAAAGGCAATGCCAAAGAATGTTCAAACTACCGCACAATTGTACTCATCTCACATGCTAGTAAAGTAATGCTCAAAATTCTCCAAGCCAGGCTTCAGCAATACGTGAACCGTGAACTTCTTAATGTTCAAGCTGGTTTTAGAAAAGGCAGAGGAACCAGAGATCAAATTGCCAACATCCGCTGGATCATGGAAAAAGCAAGAGAGGTCCAGAAAAACATCTATTTCTGCTTTATTGACTATGCAAAGCCTTTGACTGTGTGGATCACAATAAACTGTGGAAAATTCTGAAAGAGATGGGAATACCAGACCACCTGACCTGCCTCTTGAGAAATCTGTATGCAGGTCAGAAAGCAACAGTTAGAAGTGGACATGGAACAACAGACTGGTTCCAAATAGGAAAAGGAGTACGTCAAGGCTGTATATTGTCACCCTGCTTATTTAACTTATATGCAGAGTACATCATGAGAAACGCTGGGCTGGAAGAAGCACAAGCTGGAATCAAGATTGCCGGGAGAAATATCAATAACCTCAGATATGCAGATGACACCACCCTTATGGCAGAAAGTGAAGAGGAACTCAAAAGCCTCTTGAAAGTGACAGAGGAGAGTGAAAAAGTTGGCTTAAAGCTCAACATTCAGAAAACGAAGATCATGGCATCTGGTCCCAACACTTCATGGGAAATAGATGGGAAACAGTGGAAACAGTGTCAGACTTTATTTTTTTTGGCTCCAAAATCACTGCAGATAGTGATTGCAGCCATGAAATTAAAAGATGCTTACTCCTTGGAAGAAAAGTTATGACCAACCTAGATAGTATATTCAAAAGCAGAGACATTATTTTGCCGACTAAGGTCCGTCTAGTCAAGGATATGGTTTTTCCAGTGGTCATGTATGGATGTGAGAGTTGGACTGTGAAGAAGGCTGAGCGCTGAAGAATTGATGCTTTTGAACTGTGGTGTTGGAGAAGATTCTTGAGAGTCCCTTGGACTGCAAGGAGATCCAACCAGTCCATACTGAAGGAGATCAGCCCTGGGATTTCTTTGGAAGGAATGATGCTAAAGCTGAAACTCCCGTACTGTGGCCACCTCATGCGAAGAGTTGACTCATTGGAAAAGACTCTGATGCTGGGAGGGATTGGGGGCAGGAGGAGAAGGGGACGACAGAGGATGAGATGGCTGGATGGCCTCACTGACTCGATGGACGTGAGTTTGAGTGAACTCCGGGAGTTGGTGATGGACAGGGAGGACTGGCGTGCTGTGATTCATGGGGTCGCAAAGAGTCGGACATGACTGAGCGACTGAACTGAACTGAACTTTCCTTATGCTTTAAGTCTGTATCTAGATTATATAGATCTTCCTCAGCTTATAACAGGGTTGTATCCCAATAAAGCCATTATAAGTTGAAAATATCTTACGTCAAAAATGCATTTAATACACCTACTTTACCGAATATCAGAGCTTAATCAAGCCTAATTTACACGTGCTCATAAACACTTACATTATCCTATAGCTGGGCAAAATCATCTAATACACAGCCCATTTTATAACAACTGTTGCGACTTCCCTGGTGGTCCAGGGGTTAAGACCCTGTACTTCCAGTGCAGGGGGCCTGGTGGGTTCAATCCCTGCTCAGGGAACTAGATCCCACATACCACAGCTAAGCGTTCGCATGCCACAACTAAAGATCCTGCATGCTACAGCGAAGACCTGGCAGAGCCAAATAAGTCAATAAATATTCATAATAAAGTGTCGAATATCTCACGTGATTTATGGAATTCTGTACTGAAAGTGAAACATGGAATGGAATGCTTGTGAGTGTTATCTTTTGTTTACCCTCATCCTCACGTGGCTGACTGGGAGCTACCTCTGCCCGGCATCACGAGAGAGGACCTATTACAGAGGACTAGCCCAGAAAAGATCACAATTCAAAATCTGAAGTAAAAAACCAACTTTCTAACTGAACGCACTTCTCTGTGCCCCACCATGGAGTAGAGAAGTCATGTTGAACCACCGGAAGCCAGGACAACCTGTATTCTAGTTCATTCATGTATTAACCCACGTGTCAGAATCACCGTTTTGATCACTGTGGGCTGCTTCTTTTAAGCTGTGGAGTCGTTCTGTACATCTCGTCATTATTCTGACTGCTCATCCCTACAGAGGGGCCTGGACCCTGCAGCAGGTTCCTCTCCACGGAGGGAGACCCCTGCCTCGGGAGTGCCTCCTGTGTGTTGGGCATTTCCCTGCCATGCCCACGTCGGCTGACCAAAGCGGCAGGGTCTGGCTCTGCTCACTGATCAGCCCAGCTGGAGCCTTTCTCAGCAAGGCCCATGTACCCGAGCTTGCTTCCCACAGGCTCAGTGCACAGAGCTCTGCAGAGCGTGAGGTCACCCAGCCAAGAACCCTATCCCATCGGGCGCTGGCAGCGGGTTTCCTGTGATCGCATCACTTCATTTCCAGTTGGGTTTTTCTTAAAAGCCCGTGGAAAGGCCAGCACTGCTTCCAGGGTTCCCTTTGTCTGTAGTTTTCCAGTTTTTAAGTTTTAGGCCTGTGTTTGCTCCTCTTCTGGTTTCCTGTTGCAATTTAGAATTTTTAACCCTAAGCTCAATTAGTTACTTTGACAGAGACTTCAGAAATGGAAGAAGAGGGACTTGCCTGGTAGTCCAGTGGCTAAGATTCTGCACTCCCAATACAGTTTTGATCTCTTGTCAGGAAACTAAATCCCGCATGCCACAAGTAACAGTTGATATGTCACAACTAAAGATCTTATGTGCCACAACTAAGACCTGGAACAGTCAAATAAGTAAATATATTTTTAAAAAAATGGGAGAAGAGAATTAAACGCATAGATTTAGTTACCCCATGGATGGGAGATTCTATACTTTTTAAAGGGAGAAATGGGACTATAAATGATTCCTTTCCTAAAGGCAATATTTCTAAAATGTGAGTCTGTGATAGATTATAGGATTTGTCCACAACTCTACCTTCCTTCCTGGCCCTTGTCCTGGCTTCTCTCAACTTCCATGGGAGAAACTTACATCTTTGTCCAGTTGATGTTGGCCATGTGAGTTGCCCTGGCCAACAGGATGTGAGCAAAGATGATGTGAGCAGAGGCTTTAAACAGGCTAACCTGTAGCTGGGCTTCTTGTGCTTCTGCCACCTGCCACTAATAGAGCGTGAGCTTGTTCCAAGATGAATGACACCAGGAACAGACTGGAAGCTGGCCTGCAGACCTGCAGACTGGTGGACAAGAAAAACAGAGGGTTATTGCGAGCCATTAGAATTTGGGGGTTGTTTGTTACACAGCATAGCTCTAGTGCAGCCAACACCTGACAAATATTGAGTAATATATGGATCCTTTTTAGAGAAAGAAAATTCTAGCAAACTCACTGTGTTGATATAATTCATTCAACAAGTAATACTGTGTGAAAAGTTTGTGTGTGTAGTGAGGTGAGGGATAGAAACAGGGGGACCAGTTAGATGAAGTAAATCATTGTATATAATGAAACTTAAGTATTTCGAACAATACTAGGCACACACTTCCTATTCTTGTAAGTCCTAAGGAACCATAAAAGCAAAGCAAAATTACAAGTTAACCAAATAAACCTACATCAATAACCTCTATCAACTCAGTGGGATGGACGATGCTTCCACAAAATTGTCTTTGCACTGTGCACATACTCCTTGCTGTTCTGTCTCAGATTCTTTTGGGTCACATATGCTCAGACCACTGTAAGCCCTGGGACTTTGCTGGTGACCCAGTGGTTAAGACTCTGCGCTTACAATGTGGAGGGCACTGGTTTGATCCCTGGTCAGGGAAGTTCCACATGCTGCGTGGCATAGTCAAACAGACAACCCCAAAAAGACCACTGTGAGCCCTCAGTTCAGTTCAGTCACTCAGTCGTGTCTGACTCTTTGCGACCCCATGAATCACAGCACGCCAGGCCTCCCTGTCCATCACCAACTCCCGGAGTTCACTCAAACTCACGTCCATCGAGTCGGTGATGCCATCTAGCCATCTCATCCTCTGTCGTCCCCTTTTCCTCCTGCTCCAATCCCTCCCAGCATCAGAGTCTTTTCCAATGAGTCAACTCTTCGCATGAGGTGGCCAAAGTACTGGAGTTTCAGCTTCAGCATCATTCCTTCCAAAGAACACCCAGGGCTGATCTCCTTCAGAATGGACTGGTTGGATCTCCTTGCAGTCCAAGGGACTCTCAAGAGTCTTCTCCAACACCACAGTTCAAAAGCATCAATTCTTCGGTGCTCAGCTTCGCATCCATACATGACCACTGGAAAAAACAGAGCCCTACAATGATGTAATTCCAACAAGACTTTTCCACAATTGCTATGGAGCTCACAGCTGGGTCCTCTGGCTTTTCCTTCTTAGTATAAATGCTTCCTTAAGAAGTCAGTCCATGTCTGATTTGTTTCACTAAGAGGCAAAAATTAAAACAACAGCAGTAGACACAATCTCCCAGCAATATCCTACCTAACAAACATAAAACAAAGGCCTGGAATTTGGTTTGATGATTTACCTTTATCAGGCTGACGATCTGGCACATGTATGTATTAAATTTTTAAGGCTATCATGGAAGTTAAAACACAAAGAGTTCACACGTCTCGGAGAGATGGTCAGATCCCCATCCTACTTATGCAGTTTGGGATCCACTGCGTTCAAGCTTTCTTGTTGCTGAAGATAAAGGAAGAGATGAGACGTTTCACAATCTGGGCAGCAGATGGCACTCACGACATTTAGAATCGCACAGGGTATGCCGGTCCACTTCAAACACAATTTGCTGGTGTTGCATTCAGTGAGTTTGCTGTTTTAAAATCTTTTAAAAACACCCCCCTCTGTACGGCCTTATTTAGGCTGAGTCAGCCAAGTTTGACCCAATGTAGCGCAGGCCGGTGGCCGCCCCTTGGGCTGTGCTCTGTTTTTGACTAGCGGCGTGGGCTTGTGGGGGAGAGTTCCTACCCTTGTTAGGCACGGGCAGGTGGCTTTCCCAAGATGGTCTTCTCCAGAGCCTCTCACCTGCAAGGGTGTAAGCCCTATCTGTTCTGCCCTTCCCATCAGGCCAAGGGGCTTCAGAAAGGGCATCTGTGCTTCTCCCCTTACCAACATGGAAATCCAGCATGCACTCCCTTCAGTGGTACGGAGATTGTAAGATATTTTGTTTTCAGTGTGGTATATGGCCTCAACCACTCTAAGACTTGGTTTTCCATTTGGAAACTTGGAATAGCAATATCTTCTTAAAGAATAGGTACTTACAGGATGCCTCACTTATATAAGGACGATCACCCTGAGTTCTTTGGGATGGAGAAAATAAAGAATTAGTCATAAAATTTAAGTTGTCACTTTGTCTAGCTGAATATTTAATGCCCAGGAGAAAGAAAGTTGCTCAAGGGAGCAAGTAGATGGGTACAGAGCTTAGATCTTTTCTCTCCCAACACAGCATGTATGTATGCATGTATGCATGTGTTTGGCTGTGCTGGGTCTCAGTCGCAGTACAGGGATGATTAGCTGTGGTACGAGTGATTTTTAGCTGTGGCACATAAACTCTTAGTTGCAGCATGTGGGATCTAGTTTCTTGACCAGGGGTCAAACCCAGGCCCCCTGCATTGGGAGCATGGAGTCTTAGCTACTGGACCATCAGGGAAGTCTACCAATGAAGTTTTAAAAAAACCCGTAATGGATATTTTCCCCCTGGGGTGCTCCAACTCTATGCTCACTGCTGGGCCAGCGCTGTGTCAGGGCTGCTCACCTAGGCATGTCCTGCCCACATAATCCTAGTGTGGAGAACAGTGGAGGCCACACTCTAGGGTGAGAAGAATACAGGGTATATTCAGTCTTCATTAACCTAACCCAACTCTGGGGAGTCCTAAAGTCCGGAAGGACAGCCAGTAGTGTATTACATTTTACAATTTGAAGATATCTTTGATATATATATAAATAATTTGTGTATGTATAAATATACATATATATCATGATGTACATATATATATCACGCTGTGTGAAGTTGCTTCAGTTGTGTCTGACTCTTTGCAAACAATGGACTCTAGCCCACCAGGCTCCTCTGTCCATAGGATTCTCCAGGCATATGCTTCCAGATTTCAGGGACACTCATAGCAAGTATTGATTTTTCTTTCTTTTAGGTTGAGGGCTATTTAACATCCAATAAAATGCGTTGATCTTAAGTGTTTAGTTTTGACAACTGAGTAATTGCTTTTTGAGAACACAACTGAAGCCTAAAGGGGGATGGAGTAACACAATTTGTATGTGAGAGGATGAAACTTTCTCTCTCTGGCCTGTCTGCAAAGGGAGAAATACTGACTTCTCAGAGCCCCATCAGGCTTCTTGAGAGGCAGGACCCCTGACTATACCTCCCTGGAAATTCTCCCACATCTCCCTCAGCTCATGAGAGAAGATGCTCAGGCCAATTTTACTGAGATCTCAGAAGACAAGGGGGGAGAGTGCACCAGAGCTGTAGCTGAGAGTCACAGGTTCTACTTTATACTCCCAGGACCCTCAATAAGGATCTGAGGGTCACCCTTCACTAACATGGGCAAACACCAGGCCTGTCTAGGTCCACCGCAGGGACCCCATGTGGCTTCCAGCTTTAAATGCTTGGATTTTAATTCGTTACTTCTGAATCTTTGTCTTCTGTCTCCATTTCATGTTTCCTCCTGGGTCCCACTTATTCTAGTGGCTGGTTTCTGCCAAGTCTCTGCCTACCAGAGTGCCCACCGGTGTCTGGAGTGGTGTGAATCTGAATCTGTCATCCTAGGTGGGTAGAGAGGATTGTCTTTATGTTCTGTTCTTGTAGCCTCACTCTGCTGGGAGGACAGGAAATTCTGCCTTGGGTATTACTGTGGGCATCCTTCCACCCTGGGATCATTTACAGAGATAAAGCAAAGGGTGGTTTTATCGCTAAGTTATGTCTCACTCTTGCAACCTCATGGACTGCAGCCCACAAGGCTCCTCTGTCCATGGGATTTCCCAGGCAAGCATACTGGGGTGAGTTGCCATTTCCTTCTCCAGGGGATCTTCCTGACCCAGGGATCGAACCCAGGTCTCCTGAATTGCAGGCGGTCTTCTGCATTGCAAGCAGATTATTTACTAACTGAGCCACCAGGGAAGCTAAAGCAAAGGGGAGGCCTCTCCGAACATGAATCATGGATCCACACTGGCTGATGTGGAGAGCACTGACTGTCTCAGTCCATCAGGCCTGTTCAAGTTCAGCTTGAAGCACCAAAGTCTTTGGTGAGGATGGGGGCTTTGGGTCATTCATCTAGCCCTCCAACCCTAATGTCCCCTTGAGGTCTCGTGGTCCCCTGTAGAGCCATCCCCAAGTCTCATGGACTCACAAGTCTCCCCATGGACCCTGTGTGGCATTCTGCCCTTGCCAGCACACCTGTTCCTCTCTCCATTCTGCCCCTGGGACACCTAGTATTTCCTCAACAGGGAGCCATTGTGGAGACAGGAGAACAAGCTTCTGACCTCGAGTCACTTCTGCATCCCACTCTGCAAAAAAAAAAAAAAAAAAAAAACCCCGCGGCAAAGAATGACAAAGGCTACTTGGATGGAATTCAAGATAAACAACCAAACAGCACCCAGTAAAACATGAATTACTATCTTCCCCCCCCCCAAAAAAGTATCCTTCCCAGTGTTTACAATACCCTAATGGCCTGCTTTGCTTATAATGTTTGAGTTCTCTCTCACTCACTTTCCAGATCATTCAGTGTCCCTCTTGTCTGCTGTGATTTCTCTGGCATGATCAGGATGATCATGGCAGGGGCTTCATCAGTATTTTTATCAGGAAATAGTCACTACCTGTACTGATCTGAGCAGAAAGATCACACCCTCATGGAACCATTTATGATACCTGGGGCAGCTGTCCTCAGAGGCACTGTTGCTTAGTTACCCACACTTATTCTCATGTTTGCAATAAGAGTTTTGGTGAGAGCTGGAATATTGGCTCCTTCAGTTCAGTTCAGTTCAGTCGCTCAGTCATGTCTGACTCTTTGCGACCCCATGAATCGCAGCACACCAGGCCTCCCTGTCCATCACCAACTCCCAGAGTTCACTTAGACTCACATCCATCGAGTCAGTGATGCCATCCAGCCATCTCATCCTCTGTCGTCCCCTTCTCCTCCTGCCCCCAATCCCTCCCAGCATCAGAGTCTTTTCCAATGAGTCAATTCTTCGCATGAGGTAGCCAAAGTACTGGAGTTTCACCTTTAGCATCATTCCTTCCAAAGAAATCCCAGGGCTGATCTCCTTCAGAATGGACTGGTTGGATCTCCTTGCAGTCCAAGGGACTCTCAAGAGTCTTCTCCAACACCACAGTGCAAAACCATCAGTTCTTCGGTGCTCAGCTTTCTTCACAGTCCAACTCTCACATCCATACATGACTACTGGAAGAACCATAGCCTTGACTAGACGGACCTCAGTCGGCAAAGTAATGTCTCTGCTTTTCAATATGCTATCTAGGTTGGTCATAACTTTTCTTCCAAGGAGTAAGCGTCTTTTAATTTAATGACTGCAGTCACCATCTGCAGTGATTTTGGCGTTCCTCCCCCCTCCCCCCGCAAAAAAGTCTGACATTATTTCCCTATCTATTTCCCATGAAGTGATGGGACCGGATGCCATGGTCTTCATTTTCTGAATGTTGAGCTTTAAGCCAACTTTTTCACTCTCCTCTTTCACTTTCATCAAGAGGCTTTTGAGTTCCTCTTCACTTTCTGCCATAAGGGTGGTGTCATCTGCATATCTGAGGTTATTGATATTTCTCCCGGCAATCTTGATTCCAGCTGTGCTTCTTCCAGCCCAGCGTTTCTCATGATGTACTCTGCATATAAGTTAAATAAGCAGGGTGACAATATACAGCCTTGACAGTGTTTAAGCACAGAGATGGGACTTCCCTGGTGGTCTAGTGGTTAAGACTCCATGCTGCAATGCAGGGGGCATGGGTTAGATCCCTGGTCGGGGAACCAAGATTCCACATGCCACTGGGTGCGGTCAAAAGATCTAAAAATTTTAAAAAATATACATATTAAAAAAAAACACTGAAATGAGCATTAGTTATAAGGAGAGTTTTTCTCTGAGGTATTGGAAAGACACTGGCCACCTGATGCAAAAAACCATCTCATTGGAAAAGACCCTGATGCTGGGAAAGATTGAGGGCAAGAGGAGAAGGGGGCAACAGAGGATGAGATGGTTGGATGGCGTCACTGGCTCAGTGGACATGAGTCTGAGAGAACTCTGGGAGATAGTGAAGGATAGGGAAGCCTGGCATGCTGCCATCCATAGAGTCGCAAAGATTTGGATGCAACTTAGCAACTGAACAATAACAACTGAAAAGACAACTAGAAAAGGCTAGGAGACGTCTCTGGAACAATCTGGGTACATCATTTTGGGCTGAGGACAGTCCGCAAGGGTCACACTTGAAGGGTGAGGCTGTGCTGTAGCCCTAGGTGGCTTCCAGGTAAGACTCTCATTCCCAGTCCTCATTCCCGTGCCTTTGCAAAGTCACTGGAGGGAGGAAAGATGGGGTGACCACACACAGTGCTGCCGTCCACGTGGGCTGGCACGTACCAGCACTGGTTCTGGCTGATTTGATGTGCAGTGCACCCCAGCAACGGAAAAAGGAGCACCCTGCTTTATTTCATATTGAACTGAGGTTTGGTGGAGTTTTTCCTCATCATGGTATTTACTGGGACCAGAAAACTCTTGACAATTAAACAAGAACGAGTAAGTGGGAGAAAGAAAGGCAGAGTAAAGCTTTGACTTTTCTGAACCGTTTGGAGATCTTTAGGCTCCAGAGGTGGGCACATCAACAAGGGGCCACCAGGTGGCGCTGCCAGCCATCTCACGTTTAAGACTCTCCGGTGAGGCAAGGAAGATCTGGAAATCGGTCCTTGTCTCCAGGGCACTGCGGTCGGGCAGAGGAGTTAGCTTGGCTCTGATCAGGGAGTGACCTGAGTTTCACAAGATGCAGCAATGCTCGGTCCTGTCGCCTGCTTCCTGACCCCGTACCCGAAGGATTAGAGTTGTATTGGCTTCTGATAAATGCTTTCCTCCACAATCTGGGTTTGGTATCTTTCTCGTTTTCTGCCCTGCTAGGTTTATTCTCTCAATAGTTCTGATAAGATAAAAACTGTGTCACTGTAACAAGATGTTCGTCACTGTAACAAGATGTTCTTGCTCACGGCAATGAAAAGCTTCGGGGATGAAGTGGGCAACCCCGTCCCTGATCCTCATCTAGAGTCCCTGACTCACTTCGTCCCACCCTAGCGGTCAGGGTGAAGGGCGTGTATATGGACCAGGCCCAGGGTTGGGCTGGAGCTTGGACAGGGACTGGGGAGAGGGAAGAGCTGAGGATGCTGGGTGGTCAGAGGACAGGGCTGTTAATGGAAAAGGCTCAGATTTGTTGAAGGATGGGGTGAGGCTTATGCACATACTTTGCAGAGTGAAAAGGTGCTCTGATGCTTTGATCAGGGGCATGTTGCTACACACTCCATAAAAGATTGGATACAAATGTCCTAAAGATTAGAAGAACCATGTCACACTTCTGCCTTGAGGTGTCCTGGTTCCTCCAATGGATGACTTCAGCCTCGGGGAACATGTCTCCCAGGACAACCCGGGACATCAGCTGAGCTGTACCTGCAGGAACTGAATTGCAGACATACGCGTAGTGGGCAGTGCCTGGAACCGGGGTGGGCGGGGCCTGAAGGGTGACAGGATTGTTACGGAGGGTTTGAATGTCAGTTCTGGGGAAAACTAACTCTCTCTTTCTCAACAGCTAACAGCCCTAAAGAAGCAATAAATGCTTCCAGCTGCTCTGCCCAAGCTTGCTTGGAACCAGCTGTCATGAAGAGGAGATAAGGTCTCAGATTGAAATGTGTAAATTGTATTTTTTTTTCTAATAACAGAGTTGCTGACAGTTGTGAGGCCTATGTCATGTTACCTATTAAAATAGTTAAGGTCAGCCAACATTTTAAAATCAGAGAATTAAATTGTGTTAAATAGGCCCAAGACATACTGTTGGTTTCAGCTTCAGAAACTTGGGTTTTTGTATGTTGAAGAAGGTCAGTTTGTTATAAAAGAAATTCTTTTTATATAATAAAAGCATGTTTTTATCATATCGTACTGTGAAGTCTGAGAAATCTTCATGTTTGGAAGGGGGTGTGTTTGTGTCTGTGTATAAGAAAGCCTAAGTTTGGGGACTTTCAATGTGTACTTTTCTAGAAAAGTTTTCTTGCCAACTTCCCAAGATTAGCTGAAAGCCTCTCAGAACTTTCTGGACTGCTACTAACTTATGTATTGTTTCTTCTAGAAGGTTAGGGAGAGTTGGTGGTGGTGCCCAGTTGTGTCCAACTCTTTATGGCCCCGTAGACTGTAGCCTGCCAAGCTCCTCTGTCCGTGGGATTTCCCAGGCAAGAATACTGGAGTGGGTTGCCATTCCCTTCTCCAGGAGATCTTCCTGACCTAAGGATCAAACCCATCCTGCATTGCAGGCAAATTCTTTACTGTCTGAGCCACCAGTACGCCTTTTCCACAGTTGTTCCCAGCACTGTCCTGCCTTTCCTTCCATGAAAAGAAGAGAATAATATTCCTCAACTTTAGTTTCATAGGTGTCCACATCATCTGCAAATTGACCAGCCTCATTGACAAAATTCCCCAAGTTTGGCAGGGTAGCTGGCAGGGGAGGGTTGTAAATATGCTGAGTGTATCAGTTAGCTATTACTTTGTAATAAGCAAGCATACAAAAAGTCTCAGTGGCATACAACAAAAAGCATTTATTTAGCTCCTGCATCTGCAGGTCAGCTATACACCTCTCTTGATCTCAACTGGACTAGTCCCTGCATCCCAAGTTGGCTGGGGGTTGACTGATCTCAGTGGGGCATGACTGAGCTCTTCTGCTTTGACTGAACTGTCTGGGGAAGCATGTCTCCCTGCAAGCCTGCCGGTCTGTTGGGTAGGGTGCCTTAGCCAGCCACAGACCCAGGGCGTATTTTAACAATGGAAGTGGCAGAAGTATAAGAGGAATGGACCCACTGCAGATGCCAGCTTTGTGTCATGTCTGCTAAGACCTCTTTCACCAAAGCAAGTTTTAGAGCTGACCTTGAAGTTAAGGGGCAGGGAAGCACTCTTACTCGTGCTTATGTGGGAGACCTGCAAAGTCACTTGGGAAGGGATGTGGACAGAGTGATGGGTAAAGAGCTGGGTCCCAACGTTATCCATTAATATCACACTGTACAAGATACTTCTCTGCACTGCTCAAAAAGCATGGGTGCTCTGTGTTATCTTCAGCCTGATACTCAAGAATAAAGGGACGCTTTCCTTTACCATCCTCTCTAACTCCTTACAGTCCTCTGCTGTGCGTGTGTGTTAAGTCACTTCGGTCAAGTCCAACTCTTTGTGACTCTATGGACTGTAGCCTGCCAGGCTCCTCCAACTGTGGGATTCTCCAGGCAGAGATACTGGCGTGGGTCGCCATGCCCCGCACTAGGAATCTTTCTGACCCAGGGATTGAACTCACAGCTCTTACATTTCCTACACTGGCAGACAGGTTCTTTACCACTAGCCCCACCTGGAAAGTCCTCTGCTACCACCTCCCAGAAAACACATCTTAAACACGCCCACCACTGCCTGGACTGCCCTCCTAGTTTTTGTTTGCCTCTAAGCCCTAGCCCTGTTTCCCAGTGGCATTCAGGGTTGGCCTCCTCCAAGCAGTGTCACCCCTGGCACACCACCTCTCTGAACCTGCACCATCAGTCCCCTTTCTTGGCTGCTGGTGTAGGTGTAGAGGTCCTGGAAGGCTTCATAGATCTACTGAGCCTCTGAAGCCCATCATCCAGCCTGTATGGTGCCCCGCAGGCAGTAGGTGTGCTCAGTAAATATGTTGTTTTCAGCCAGGAGCTGGGAATGAAAAAACAGAGAAAGAAAAGTTGGTTTTCCAAATGCTGTAGGGATGGGGGAGGGGAAGAGCTTCTGCCTCAGCCATCAGGACTCTCTCTTTGCTCCATTTTCAAGCTGGAGTTAGGATGAGACAGAGCAGGTCACTGGCTCATTCCAAGTCCTTGTACCACCCTGGGGGCCTCAGATCAATCCATTTTCTGTTTCAGTGACTGTGTCTCAGCCTCACTGAACTCCCTCAGTTAGTTCACAGGGTTAGTTCTCAGGGTTGATTAGGTGATGGAGATCATGGCATCCAGTCCCAACACTTCATGGCAAATAGAAGGGGAAAAAGTAGAAGCAGTGACAGGTTTTCTCTTATTGGGCTTCAAAAATCACTGCAGATGGTGACTGTACCCATGACGTTAGAAGACACCTGCTTCTTGGAGGGAAGGCCACGACAAACCCTAGACAGCATATCAAAAATCAAAGACATCACTTTGCTGAGAAAGCTCTGCGTAGTCAAAGCTATGGTTTTTCCAGTAGTCATGTATGGATGTGAGAGTTGGACCATAAAGAAGGCTGAACACCAAAGAATTGATGCTTTTGAATTTTGGTGCTGGAGAACACTCTCGAGAATCCCTTCGACCACAAGGAATTCAAACCAGTCAATCCTAAAGGAAATCAACCCTGAATATTCACTGGAGGGACTGATGCTGAAACGGCAATACTTTGGCCACCTGATGCGAAGAACCAACTCATTGGAAAAGACCCTGATGCTGGGAAAGATCGAGGGCAAGAGGAGAAGGGGACAACAGAGGATGAGATAGTTAGATGGCATCACTGATTCAATGGACATGAACTAGGGCAAACTCTGGGGGACACTGAGGGACAGGGAGGCCTGGTGTGCTGCAGTCCACGGGGTCACAGAGAGTTGGACACAACTTAGCGACTGAACAACAACAATGAAATGTACATTTGTGAGTGGCTAAACCATCCTCTTACAGTGTCATCCCATCCTGAGGGTCTCATCTCAAGGGAACTTTTTCCTGTTGCCTCCTGCCCTACAACCATGGTTTACAATAATCTTCCCTCTTTGTGCTATACAGTGCTATGGGGGTTTGACGAATGTATAAACTCATTTATCATTAGTCTCATACAGAAAGATTTCACCAGCCTAAACATCTCCTCTGCCTCACCTGTTTATGCATTCTCCTCCCTCCTTCCCTGCCCCAAACCCTCTTGTTCTGCTTTGATAAGTGAAACAGAAAAGGCAAGATGCTGTTCTACGACCCTGGAATATTAGCATGGCTTTGCCTCTGACTTCTGTGTCATCAGGAAGGCTAGAGGGCTCCTCTGACTACAGCCATCCTGCAGGGTTAGGCGGACAGCCACTGTAAGTGAGGCAGAGGGTGTGGAGTGCCCAGCACATGGTTGGGGGCTGCACACAGGTTGTCCCCCCCTCCCTTGCCTCTGTTGTGGGTTAGCTGACATTTGGCAGTTGGAAAGAGGGTGAGGCTGCCCTGAAAATCCGAGTAATTATATTTCCTTGAGAAACTCTTTCCCCTGCCTGCATCCCGAGGGCATGAGCGTCAGGCTTTCCTGGCCACAGGTAGGGGAGAGATCTGATGGGAAATTTTATTTTCCCTGTGAGTTTATGGAAGACAGAGGCCAAGACTTGCATTAATCACCATGAGGATTCTTGATGGCCCCATTACTTGTGGGCATCACCTGTCCTGAATTGTCCTTTTGGGAGGACCATTCAAAACAACCTGAACCAACCCCTCATGATTGGCTCTGACCCACCCTGACACCAGCTGCTGAAGGCTGGCTTCCTCCAGCAAGCCACCCTCCACCCCCCCGCCATCCCTGCTCCTCAGTTCTCCTCTGACATGGGGAAACTTCTTCCTCGATGCATGTTCAGCCGTCTGTGGCAGGATTTCACAACACAGACACTTTTTTTAGTACAAGCTTTCATGATGCAGATTGGAAATGACGTAGCTTAATTTGGAAGCTTGATTTACAGTCAGGATACAGATATTGGTTCTAATGTAGAGCTTGCGCCCTGAACAGGAAAAAGTTGTTACTCACAACTCAAAACATTTGTTGGAGTGACTCTGTGCTTGGTTTATTTTGTCAACAGAGGATTGATCAAGATCGTGCAGGAAACAGATGGCACAGGCAAATATAATGTAGGAGGGTTGAGAGAGGTGTTTGCTCCCAGGTAGTACAGTGGTAAAGAACCCTCCTGCTAATGCAGGAGACATGGATTTGATCCCTGGGTTGGGAAGATCTCCTGCAGAAGGAAATGGCAACTCACTCCAGTATTCTTGCATGCAGAATCCCATGGACAGAGGAGCCAGGCAGGCTACAGTCCTTGGGGTCACAAAGAGTCGAGTCAGGCACAACTTAGCAACTTAGCACACACATGAGGGAGGTGTTTGCCAAGGTGTGGATTGGGGAAAGAGCACCAACAAGGAGTGGGGAGACGTTGCAGGACCAAAGCCAGTGAGAAGCTGCCGCCTTCCTCGATGAGCAAGAAGCAGGGGCTTGGCGGGAGCTGTGGGTTTCAGAGAGGGGTTGTCTGGAAGAAGTTGTGACTTTGGGTGGAATAAAGCAGACGCTGTCAATGTGCTGTCCAGCAGGGAGAGAATCAGGGAATAAACACCTCACTTTCTCCCCTGCTATTCACTGGCTTGATGGTACCTCCACTTGCCAAATTCAGTGAGAATCCAGAAAGCAAAAGAGCCTGAAAATGCTTTCCATCAAGATCAGCTGTCTGGGGCCCCAGGCAGGGTGGGGAAGTGTGGACAAAAGCTGGGAAGCAGAAGAGTACAGTACCCAGCACACTTGGATTATAAGCAGGATAAAGGTGATAAGGGCTAATGAACGTGTTGCTAGTGAAAAGGAAACCCCAGCATCAGCTGCACGTGAAATAAAATCCTACATGTGCTCCATGATGTCTGACTTTGCAGCTAGGTGGTAGAGAGTTGATCCTTGAACAAAACGAGAGTTGGCGATGCCAACCTGCATGCAGGCAAAAATCTGATAACTTTATACTCAGCCCTCCATATTTTCTGCACCCTCAACCAGCCATGGAGAGCACAGTACATATTCCTTGAAAAGTATCTGTGTACAAGTGGACTCAGGCAGTACAAACCAGTGTTGTTCAAGAGTCAACGGCAACTAAAATAGTATGGAGATCCCTCAGGAAATAAAAAATAGAATTGCTATACAATCCAGCAATTCCACTCCCAGGCAAATATCTGGATAAAATTATAATTCAAAAAGATACAAGTACCCCTAATAGCAGCACTATTTACAATTGTCAAGACATGGAAACAACCTGAAATGCCCATTGACAGATAAATGGATAAAGGTGTAGTACATACATACAATAGGATATTACTCAGCCATAGAAAATCAAACAATACTATTTGCAGCCACATGAACTGACCTAGAGATGATCATACTAAGTGAAGTATGTCAGCGAGAGCAAGACAAATACTATATAATATCACTTCTACATGGAGTCTACAATATGGCATTGCTGCTGCTAAGTCGCTTCAGTCATGTCTGACTCTGTGCGACCCCATAGACGGCAGCCCACCAGGCTCCCCCGTCCCTGGGTTTCTCTGGACAAGAACACTGGAGTGGGTTGCCATTTCCTTCTCCAATGCAGGAAAGTGAAAAGTGAAAGTAAAGTCGCACAGTCGTGTCCGACTCTTAGTGACCCCATGGACTGCAGCCCACCAGGCTCCTCCGCCCATTGGATTTTCCAGGCAAGAGTACTGGAGTGGGGTGCCATTGCCTTCTCCCAATATGGCACAAATGAACCTATTTATGAAACAGACTCACAGACCTAGTGAAAAGACTTAAAGTTACCAAAAGGGAGGAGAGAAGGGATGGAGTGGGAGGTTGGGATTAATAGATGCAAACTCTTATACATACAATGGATAAACAATGAGGTCTTACTATCTAGCACAGGGAACTATACTCAATGTCTTGGGATAAACCATAATGGAAAAGAATATAAAAAAGAATGTATATATATGTGTGTGTGTGTGTGTGTGTGTGTGTAGCTGAGTCACTTTGTTGTACAGCAGAAGTTAGCACAACATTGTAAATCAACTATACTGCAGTTAAAAAAAGTCAATGTCAAACATAAAAAAACCTTTTATTTAAAATATCTATGGGGCTTCCCTGGTAGCTCAGTGGTAAAGAATCTGCCTGCCAATGCAGGAGACACAGGTCTGATCCCTGATCCAGGAAGATTCCACATGCTATGGAGCAACTGAGCACACGCATCACAGCTACTGAGCCTGTGTCCTAGAGCTCAGGAACCGCAGTTATTGAAGCCTGTGAGCCCTCAAACCTGTGCTCTGCGACAAGAGAAGCCACTGCGATGAGGAGCTCTGCACTGCAACTGGAGAGGAGCCCCCACTCGCCACAACGAGAGAAAAGCCTGCACGCAACGAAGACCCAGCATGGCCAAAAATACATAAAATAAAAAATATCTACATAAAAATAATTCATGAATCCAAAATCCTTAAAGCCCTGCCTTTTCACCACCTCCACATCTATTGCCATTGAAATAACAACAACTTTTATTGTGGTTTTTAAAAGCACATAGTGTAAATTTGTCCTCAACAATTTATACTGGCTTGTTGGCTATGTCTGGGTTCTCAGACCCCAGATTTTGCAAGCAATATCTATCAGTTCTCCTTTTCATCAGAAACGCCACCGAGGGTTTTAACATTTAGATTCCTGTCTCCAAAAACATTAGAATGGAGTCTTGGATATCCAGAAATAGACGCTTCAAGAGGAGGATCTGTGTGTGAGTGATTTATGAGGAAATCTCTCTGTTGGGAAGGGAGTGTGGGAAGCCAAACAAAGGGGTGAGTCCAGGGGAAGCCCCTGCCTAAGCCGAATTCTGAGGTGGGGGCTCTCGAGGGTTAACCACCTGGCAAAGTCTGTCCAGCTTCCAGGCAGGGAACCAGGCTCTTACTCCCCTACACCTGTCAGTGATGGCCACGGGCCACATGGGGATGTAAACTCCTGGAACCTCGGGTTGTGTCCTCACGTGTGGCAGTGTAGCTCTGGTAGCAGAGCAGTTCTCTGAAAAGACCAGCAGGTGTAAACCCCCAGGAGTGAAGGAGGAGGGGCATCTGGGTGGAGCACGGACAGTAAATGTCCCCTTGGAGTCTCAGGCACCGAGTGCCTGGGCTCAGAGGCAGCAATGGCTGTGCTCACCCCGGCACAGTTTTTTCCGTTTTCTTCTCTGTCTCCTGATCTGAGGTTGTCCCCCCTCCTCCCCATACTTGATATCAGAAAGACACATTTACTTTATACTTTGATATTTGCTTTTATATTTGCATGGTTATGCTTCTATATTTGCATGGTTCCTTGGGAGAAAGACTACCAGTTGCCTGGTTCCTTTCATTTTCAAGGTCATACGGCTGCCACACTTCTCACTGTGTCAAAGCCCAAGATTTTAGCAGATAAGCATGTTGTTTCCCACTTCCAAATATATGTATGCACAATCTGGAAGAAATGGACAGATTCTTCTAAGACTGAACCAGGAAGAAATAGAAAATAAGAACAGACCAATCACAAGTGCTGAAATCTAAACTGTGATGAAAAATCTTCCAACAAATGAAAGTCCAGGACCAGATGGCCTCACAGGCAAATTTCTATCAAACATTTAGATAATGTATCCTTCTCAAATTCTTCCAAAACACTGCTGAGGAAGAATCCCTTCCAAGCTCACCCTACAAGGCCATCACCTTGATATCAAAACCAGACAAAGATATGCCGCAAAAAAAAAAAAAAAAAGGAAATCACAGGCCAATACCACTGATGAACATAGATGCAAAAATCCTCAACAAAATACTTGCAAACAGAACAAACAACGCATTAAAAGGACCATACACCATGATCAAGTGGGATTTATCCCAGGGATGCAAGGATTCTTCAATATAAATCAATGTGATGCACCATATTAACAAACTGAAGGATAAAAACCATATGATCATCTCAATAGATGGAGGAAAAAGCTATTGACAAAACTCAAAACACTTTTATGATGAAAAGCTGTCCAGAAAGTGGGCGCAGAGGGAAACTACCTCAACACAATAAAGGCCAAATACGACAAATCCACAGCCAGCATCATTCTCAGCGGTGAAAGCTGAAAGCATTTCCTTCAAGTTCAGGAAATAGATACAGAATATAGTTATGAAAATGTTTTTACCAGAAAGTGATGATTTAGTTTTCCAATTATCCATGCAGTTTGATTCCATTTTACTTTTAATTATTACATCCTTCAGGAGACTGGGAACAGAAAAAAGAAACGCTAAGACTTAAATGGGCCTCACATTCAACTGAGCTTGGTTAGTAAGAGTTATGTGTTGACCCCTTCTGCATGGTGTCTGCATTAATGTGACTCATTTAAACAGGACACATTTCCCTAAAAGTAGTCATAATTTGCAGTGATGTCATTGGTAAGTTTCTTACTGATTTTGAATGATGAGAGAAAAAACATATCATCAATCAATTCTAGAAGCTAACATTAGTAGCTGAAGGCAGTGGACGTGAGACTCTTTCCTGTCTGGAGTGAGTAAGAGGCGGGGTGGACCTCAGGCTTTCCAAGCACATCCTGCATCTGCTCTTCCTTCCTCTGTGTAGACAGAACTTTGGCAGAGGTGGCTGGGCTGGTCCATCCAGCCCAGTCTCCCCTCCTGCCCAGCACAGGTTGGTCAGTGATGTGTTTGTAGTCACTGTGTATATGCAGTCGTGTCCGACTCTTTGTGACCCCATGGACGTAGCCCTCCAAGCTCCTCTGTCCATGGGCTTTTCCAGGCAAGAATACTGGAATAGGTTGCCATTTCCTCCTCCGTGGGTCTTCTGACCTAGGGACTGAACCCCTGTCGCCTGCGTCTCCTGCACTGGCTGGCGGATTCTTTACTGCTAAGCCAGCTGGGACAGCCTTTGTGCTATTCCAGCTTCCTGGTCTCCACTGTTCCGGATGTGTCGGGGCGTCCTGAAGCAGCTAAAGCAAATACAAATTAACAGATGTGTATGAACATTTCCTGCCACAATTTTAATACAAAGGATGACTATTCTCTTAAGGACTTGTCCAAGACAATATGAGGCAGTGTAAGAGGTGTCTTTTTTTTTTCTTTCCTACTTTACAAAAGCAGATCTCATGCCACAACTGTGCCAGTAAGCAGTTCTCAAAAGGCAGTTAAATGAGTGTCTGTTAAGAAGTAGTCTCTGATTCACATTGTTGTATGGTAGAAACCAAGACAACATTGTAAAAATTTAAAAATGAACAAAAAGTACTAGTGCCTCTGTCCTCTTGAAGATTAGGTTCTCAATGTCACGTTATTAAAATCTGTGTTAAATGTCTAATCCAATTAGATTTCTCTGTCTGACATTTACTACTGTATTTCCTTGTAATAAGATTATAGATGCAAACTCTTACATCTAGAATGGATAAACAACAAGGTCCTACTGTGCAGGATAGTAACTATATTCAATATCCTATGAAAAACCATAATGAAAAGAATATAAAAAAGAATGTATATCTGTATATACTGAGTCACTTGCTATATACAGCAGAAATTAACCCAACATTGTAAATCAACTATACTTCAATAAAGTAAATTATAAACAAGGAAGAATGAGCCCTGTGCCAGCCTCCCAGATCCAGAAATGACAGAACTATATAGAGGCCGCTGGCCCAAAAGGTAGATGACCACTGCTGTGACAGCCTAAGATGATGTTTATTGGCAAAACTGAAGAATCTTCAAAAATCTTCATTCTAATCTTCATTAGTCCTAACTTTCCTCAATTAGAATTATCCAGCAGAGATCTGAGTCTTTATGCCATAATGTTTCATATTTGAATTTGGTTCACATGGGGCTTCCCAGGTGGCTCAGTAGTAAAGAATCTGCTTGCCAATGCAGGAGATGCGGGTTCAGCCCTCGGGTCAGGAAGATCCCTTGGAGAAAGAAATGGTAACTCACTCCAGTATTTTTGCCTGAAAAATCTCATGGACAGAGGAGCCTGGCAGGCTACAGTCCATAGGGTCGCAAAGAGTCAGACACGACTGAGCCTGCACACATCATAAAGGGCAAAAATACAGCATGGCACACTGAATGTACAGAGCTAAACTTGCCTAGACATTTATGATTCGTGTCCCCTTGCCCCCTAATTTCTAAAATATACACACAGCTTATACAACTCAATCTGTTCGGTTCAGTCGCTCAGTCATGTCCGACTCTGCAACCCCATGAACTGCAGCACGCCAGGCCTCCCTGTCCATCACCAACTCCCGGAGTTCACTCAGACTCACGTCCATCGAGTCGGTGATGCCATCCAGCTGTCTCATCCTCTGTTGTCCCCTTCTCCTCCTGCCCCCAATCCCTCCCAGCGTCAGAGTCTTTTCCAATGAGTCAACTCTTCGCATGAGGAGGCCAAAGTACTGGAGTTTCAGCTTTAGCATCATTCCTTCCAAAGAACACCCAGGACTGATCTCCTTTAGAATGCACTGGTAAAAGCCAAAACAACCCAGTCGAAAAATGGACAGAAGACCTTAATAGATGTTTCTCTGAAGAAGACATACAGATGGCCAAAAGGCACATGAAAAGATGCTCAACATCATTAATTATGAGGGAAATGCAAATCAAAACTACAACTCACACCAGTAAGAATGGCCATGATTAAGAAGTCTATAAATAGCAAATGCTGGAGAAGGTCTGGAGAAAAGGGAACCCTCCTACACTGTTGGTAGGAATGTAGATCGGAGCGGTCACAATGAAGAACGGTACAGAGGTTCCTTGGAAAACTAAAAATAGAATTACCATATGATCCAGCAATCCCACTCCTGGCCATATATCCAGACAAAACTTTAATTCAAAACGGTATATGCTCCTCAACATTCATAGCGGCACTATTTACAACAGGTAGGACATGGAAGGACATTGACAGGCAGGATACCGACAGATAAATGGATAAAAAAGATGTGGAACATATAGACAATGGAATATTACTCAACCATGAAAAGAATGAAATAATACTATTTGCTGCAATATGGACAGACCTAGAGATAAACATACTACATAAAGTAAGCCAGACAAAGATAAATATCATATGATATTTTTATATGTGGAATCTTAAAAAATGATGCAAATGAAGTTATTTAAAGTCAAATGATCTTTAGGAAGTATTACTATGAACAAACCAAGTGGAAGTGATGGAATTCCAGCTGACCTATTTCAAATCCTAAAAGATGATGCTGTTAGTTGCACTCAACATGCCAGCAAATTTGGAAAACTCAGCCATAGCCACAGGACTGGAAAAGGTCAGTTCTCATGCCAATCCCAAAGAAGGGCAATGTCAAAAAATGTTCAAACTACCTCACAATTGCACTCATTTCACATGCTGGCAAGGTCATGCTCAAAATCCTTCAAGCTGGGCTTCAAAAGTACATGGCCAAGAATATCCAGATGTACAAAGTGGATTTAGAAAAGGGAGAGGAGCCAGAGATTAAATTGCCAATATTCGCTGGATTATAGAAAAAGCAAGAGAATTTCAGAAAAACATCTATTTCTGCTTCATTGACTACACTAAAGTCTTTGACTGTGTGGATCACAATAAACTGTGGAAAATTCTTCAAGAGTTGGGAATACCAGAGCACCTTACTTGCTTTCTGAGAAACCTGTATGCAGGTCAAGAAGAAATAGAACTGGACATGGAACAATGGACTGGTTCAAAATAGGAAAAGGAGTATGTCAAGGCTGTATATTGTCACCCTGCTTATTTAACTTCTATGCAGAGTACGTAATTTGGTACATAATTTGCTGGGCTAGATGAAACACAAACTGGAATCAAGATATCAATAACCTCAGATATGCAGATTACACCACCCTTACAGCAGAAAACAAAGAGGAACTAAAGAGCTTCTTGATGAAGGTCAAAGAGGAGAGCGAAAAAACTGGCCTAAAACTCAGCATTCAGAAAAGTAAAATCATGGCATTCAGTCCCATCACTTCATGGCAAATAGATGGAGAAACAGTGGAAACAGTGAGAGACTTTATTATCTTGGGCTCCAAAATCACTGCAAATGGTGACTGCAGCCATGAAATTAAAAGATGCTTGCTCCTTGGAAGAAAAGCTTTGACAAACTTAGGCAGTGTATTAAAAAGCAGAGATATTACTTTGCTGACAAAGGTCCATATAATCAAAGCTATGGCTTTTCCAGTAGTCATGTACAGATGTGAGAGTTGGACCATAAAGAAGACTCAGTGCCCAAGAATCGATGCTTTCAAACTGTGCTGCTAGAGAAGACTCTACAGAGTCCCTTGGATGACAAGGAGATCAAACCAGTCAGTCCTAAAGGAAATCAATCCTGAATATTCACTGGAAGGACTGATGCTGAAGCTGAAGCACTACTATTTTGGCCACCTGATGTGAAAAGCTGACTCACTGGAAAAGACCCTGATGCTGGGAAAGATTGAAGGCAAGAGGAGAAGAGAGCAGCAGAGGATGAGATGGTTAGATAGTGTCACTGACTTGATGGACATGAATTTGAGTAAACTGAGAGACAGTGAGGGCAAGGAAGCCTGGTGTGCTGCAGTCTGTGGGGTCACAAGCAACTAAACAGCAACAATAATAAAATAGAAATAGATTCACAGACATAGAAAACAAACTTATGGTGAGCAAAGGGGAAAGGTGGGGGAAGGATAAGTTAGGAGGTTGAGATTAACACATACACCCTAATATATACAAAACAGATAACCAACATGGACCAACTGTATAGCACAGGAAGTTATACTCAATATTTTATAATAAGCTATAAGGGAGGAGAATGTGAAAAAGAAGAGATATATGTATATGTATAACTGAATCATTTTGGTATACACCTGAAACTAACACAACATTGTAAATCAACTATGCTGCTGCTGCTAAGTTGCTTCAGTCGTGTCCGACTCTGTGTGACCCCATAGACGGCAGCCCACCAGGCTCCCCCATCCCTGGGATTCTCCAGGCAAGAACACTGGAGTGGGTTGCCATTTCCTTCTCCAATGCATGAAAGTGAAAAGTGAAAGTGAAGTTGCTCAGTCATGTCTGACTCTTAGCGACCCCATGGACTGCACCCCACCAGGCTCCTCCGTCCATGGGATTTTCCAGGCAAGAGTACTGGAGTGGGGTGCCATTGCCTTCTATACTTTGATTTAAAAAAAATATTAAAAAAGAAGGAGGCATCAAAATACAAGAGGTTTTCTTTGTTATTTTTAAAAATTTTATTATTTTTTTTTACTTTACAATATTGTATTGGTTTTGCCATACATCAACATGAATCTGCCACGGGTGTACACATGTTCCCAATCCTGAATCCCCCTCCCTCCTCCCTCCCCGTACCATCCCTCTGGGTCATCCCAGTGCACCAGCCCTGAGCATCCTGTATCCTGCATCGAACTTAGACTGGCGATTCATTTCTTACATGATATTATACATGTTTCAATGCCATTCTCCCAAATCATCCCACCCTCTCCCTCTCCCACAGAGTCCAAAAGACTGTTGGATACATCTGTGTCTCTTTTGCTGTCTCACATACAGGGTTATCGTTACCATCTTTCTAAACTCCATATATATGCGTTAGCATACTGTATTGGTGTTTTTCTTTCTGGCTTACTTCACTCTATATAATCGGCTCCAGTTTCATCTACCTCATTAGAACTGATTCAAATGTACTCTTTTTAATGGCTGAGTAATACTCCATTGTGTATATGTACCACAGCTTTCTTTTCATTCATACAGTTTGTTTAAAAGTGAAATGATAGTTGATATAAAAAATCACACGATAATTTCCTTTAGAAATACTTAAATAAGTGATATAATGATCTATAGTCATCTGATTTCAAAAATATCAATACCTATAGCTAAGTTCCTTTGCTATCTACCTGAAATTATATCAACATTTTTGACTGACTATAATATAAAACAAAAAGCTTAAAAATCTATCAATACTTATGTTTGACACTATATCCCTTGCAATTCTTTAAGTTTATGAAGAAAAATATGTGATTATGTACACGGCTTTCCAAATTTCTCTTAGGGTATATGTGGATAAGAAGGTTAAAGACCATAGTGTACATAGACAGAATAGGGGGATATCTAGAAGATCTTTTATTACAAAGACCCTTAAAGACCTGAAAGTTCCAAGTCTAAGCACTGTTCTACATATGAAGGTCAGTGCATCTGATCTGCTTTCTGGGCCTGCTTCACAATGTCCCTTCCAACTTGTATATATACATTCCAAATCACCTATATCTATTCAGAAAACGAAGATCATGGCATCTGGTCCCATCACTTCATGGCAGATAGATGGGGAAACAGTGTCAGACTTTATTTTTTGGGGCTCCAAAATCACTGCAGATGGTGACTGCAGCCATGAAATTAAAAGACACGTACTCCTTGGGAGAAAAGTTATGACCAACCTACATAGCATATTGAAAAGCAGAGACATTACTTTGCCAACAAAGGTCCGTCTAGTCAAGGCTATGGTTTTTCCAGTGGTCATGTATGGATGTGAGAGTTGGACTGTGAAGAAGGTTGAGTGCTGAAGAATTGATGCTTTTGAACTGTGGTGTTGGAGAAGACTCTTGAGAGTCTCTTGGACTGCAAGGAGATCCAACCAGTCCATTCTGAAGGAGATCAGCCCTGGGTGTTCATTGGAGGGAATGATGCTAAAGGTAAAACTCCAGTACTTTGGCCACCTCACGCAAAGAGTTGACTCATTGGAAAAGACTCTGATGCTGGGAGGGATTGGGGGCAGGAGAAGAAGGAGACGACAGAGGAGGAGATGCTGGATGGCATCACAGACTCGATGGACGTGAGTCTGAGTGAACTCCGGGAGTTGGTGATGGACAGGGAGGCCTGGCGTGCTGTGATTCATGGGGTCGCAAAGAGTTGGACACGACTGAGTGACTGAACTGAACTGAACATAAAGAAAACATTTCTTACGGAATCTGGCACAAATAGAAGGGAATGGCTTGATTTACCTATGAAAGGAGACACTTGGAATATTCCATGCCCTAGGCTATGTTCTATCTTATTAATTTCCCGATTTTCAATATTCAATGAGACTATAGCTTCATTTACAAAGCTCCCTAAGACTGAGGACTGTTAAATAGGGCATGTGGAGCCCTGGGGCTTTTGTGGGGGTGAAGGTCACAGCCTACTCAATGTCTGGGATGGATACTGTTCCACGTCCTTCCTGAATTATCAGGTTCACTTAAATATACTAAAGTAAGCCTGGACATACTGTGGAATAGGATGCAAGATACGCAATGAGAATTTAAAGCTATCACACAGGACTTCCAGGAAAGTCTGAAATTCTAGTAGGAGCCAGTAGCTGTGCTTCCAGGACCACTGGGTGTTGAGTCCAGCGTTTCAGCTATCGGAGAGGGTTCAGTGGGTGTTTGAGAAGCCTGCTCTTTGGGCTTCACCTCTTGGTGGTGGGCCTTGTTGCCACGGGCAGAGAAGAGACTCCAGGCATCCTTAATACCTACATTTCACACTGTTACAGATGTGGCTCTTGTTGTCTGGTTGTGCTGCTGGCCTTGCCCTGAGGCCATTCCAGATACAGTGTTTGAAAGGTGTTTGCAGGGTTTGCAGAAGTTCTAGTGGGTTTTCTTCTTGGCTGACATTCAAAGGGGAACTTTTTTTGCTTGGGTTACAAGGAGGTCGATATCTCATTAAACAGTGATGACAGATTGCAGGAGCTCAAAGATAGCCTCTTGCCAAATGTGAAACAACCAATATGTTTATGAAATCATTTAATCCATAATCATGGCATGTAATGAAAGGGGCTGGTGGCCTGGCATTGGCATTTACAAGGCTGACACTATCCTATGTTTCTGTGAATTATGGATTGAGCAAACTCTAACTTATGAGTCGTGAGAAAAAAGGATTCATCCAGGCAGTTCTTGAAGCTTGTGGAGGAAAGGTGATGTCTTTAATCAACCTGAATATAAAAATCATGCTTCTGAGTTATTTCACTATTCTGTGTAGCGCTTTGCTCCTCTGATTCTTAGCATTTTCTGAAGGATTTGGGGAGCAGAGGGGGTAACATTCTTTCATTTTGCTGATCATAAGCTTTTTATTTTCCAAAGATGCTATGGATGTGGTGCAATTATTTTCTGTTATAATGCAGAGACAACAGAACTGTGACATTGAGCGCGCTGCCTGTATTGACCTTGAGAAATTACTTCAGTTGACCATTCATCAGATAAATTGAGAGCCATAATTTGGCCCTAAATAAGGCTGCAGACAGAGCATCTGTGAGATTTCTGTGGACTTTGGGTTTCTCATCATTCTCCATAGTGCAGAGCAACCCCTCTCTGAACTCTGGCTTCACTGATCAATATTTCAATGGGTCATTAATTGTGTTCAGAGTGACTCATTCCTTTATGACCATTGCAGAAAGGCCCCATCTGTCTGTCTCCACAGTTGCATATCTGTGTTGTGTTTGGGACAGCATGTCAAGTTTAATATACATTTGGCAAATCCAGGCCTACCATGACCTTTGGTGTCTTAATCTGGAAGGTGATAACACTGTAAATGTTTATGCAGGTGATGAGGATGACATAATCCCAGGTGGGAAGCACCAGCAAGTGATGCTCAATAAATGTCAGTTTGAATGTCTTGCTCCCACCAGTATTAAATATTCAACACGTTCTCCCACGGCAGGGAAAGGGTGCTGAGGTATAACTACATGCTCTCTTGGCTTTAATGAGGGTGGGGTGTTGCCCAGAGTGAATCAACCCTGCGTATTGGCTTGTAGGCGAACATCTAGAGAACCTGAGTATTGGCTGCACATCACTGTTTCATGGTTTATATATACATTTCCCCCCTACTATTCCACATTCCCTAAAATCCACATTTTGAAGAAGAAAGGTACGATTTTGCCTATTAAATTTCAGCCACTCGTATGGCCCTTGCTTGAGTGCACTGCTCTCTGCAGTAACATTTTATCTGTACAGTTCTGCTGGATTGGGGGGCTTCCCTGGTGGCTTGGATGGTAAAGAATCTGCCTGCAATGGAGGAGACACGGGTTCAATCCTTGGGTCAGGAAGATCTGCTGGAGAAGGGAATGGCAACCCACTCCAACATTCTTGCATAGAGAATTCCATGGACGGAGGAGCCTGGTGTGCTACAGTCCATGGGGTCGCACAGAGTCGGACACAACTGAGCAACTAACACAACACATTGCTGGATTTTAGTGTTACAGCTAAGATAAGTGTGCTAAAAATGCTTTCTGTGAGTAGCCAGAATCCGCAGGGGATTGGCTTGGCATGGAATCCAGTTCTAGGTTTCCACTTGGTCTGTCTCCTCCCCACATTTTTTCTCATATAACTGGGATGTTTGAGTGATGTAGGTGTGGTCAGATGTGGCAGGTTACCTGAAGATAACACTTTACCAACCTTTGTGTGACCCCAGTATTCGCAGAGACACCTCCTTTTGATGTAAGAGTTGTCTCATACTCACAACTTAGTCCTGGGGTTTATAAATATAGAAATATAAGGCTAATTTTTTATTTTTTAGAAAGAGCCACTCCCTCTCCCCATATTCAGAGAAATATTTAATGATATGTGCACAAAGATGTTGATGAGAATGTTCACTGCAGCTCTCTTTATGACAGCAACAACATCAAAAAAGAAAACTGTAATTATCCATAATTATTGAGACATCAGTGTTTGTAACCTTCACAAAAAATAATTCCACTTCAAATGTCAGTAGAGAAGAAAACCCTCTAAAACCACTTCAGTTCTGCAAACTCTTCGCAACACATCTAGAAAGGCCTCAGGAAAAGTGGTCAGTGGCAGGGCCGGAGGGGAAAGGGCCGTATTTATAAAATATTTACTTCTGTCAATGGGAACCACTTTAAGCAATGGCAAGCAATCACACAGTCCTGTCTTTCCAATGTTCTCAGTAACAAGGGACAAGAGTGAACACCCGGGGCGGCAGGGGTGAGGCGGTGGGGTGAGGGGAAGGGTTGGGAACCATGCTGATATTTCCACCTAAATTTAAAAATGTCCTAGAAGTTTTGGGTTTCATCTTTAAAAATTAACAGACATTTTGTATTTTATGCCACAATAATCCATACTTTGTATCAATATTTAGGAAGTTGGATGTTACCACTATTAAGTAAAATTGATGCCCCCAAGAGCCTGTGGCATGTCTCTCTTGGGCATTGAGGAACCCATGGCCTTCTGCCAAGGGTCAGCTACCCCAGTTGAAAACCTGAAGTTGGGTGCAAGTCTCCTTTATTAGACATGTTCTCTAACACAGAAATATCTGCTCCAGGAGGGAGTGGGAGGGAGGTTCAAGAGGGAGAGGACATGTGTATACATTATTCAATGGCTGATTCATGTTGATGTTTGGCAGAAACCAACAGAATTCTGTAAAGCAATTATCCTTCAATTAAAAAAATAACTAAAAAAAAAACCAAAAACCAAAAACTTGATCGGCTGATCCCTGAAGCAGCTGTAGTAACTCTTAGTGAGGTAGTAACACTGGCTGTGGAGCATGTCAGGTCCCCCAAGAGGGCAGGTGGTGGGGAGCCCTCAGGAGAGGCACAGGGATGACATGGAGGTGACCTTGGTCCTGGAGAGGATCTACCTACGCAGCTCTGTCTCAGCAGGATGGCGGCCACGCTCCTTGCAGGCAGGCACATACATAGGAAGAGGGTCTGTTTCAGGACAATGAGACAGGTGTAGCAGAGATGAAACGTGAGGATTGGCTCATGGGTCTGGCTGTGGTCACAGCTGGAATGAGGAGAAACAGCACACGGTCTAGATACTGGGCTGCCTTGAAGGAGGTGGGAGAGCAGGTCTCTCAGCTGCTTGGGGCCAGAGTGGAATTTCCCTCTCAGTTTCGGACACTTAGATAAAATTTAAAAATGCAGGCAGAGTGAGGCAGGTCTTTGTGGGGCGAGGGGATTCCATTCTGCCTTTACCTAAAAACAGAGGCTTCCTACTTCACAGTGAAGAGCTGGAAGAGGTGCTGTCTCACCTCCACTGGCAGCCCCTGGACTGGTCTGGTTTTAGGGGGAAGCATCAAGACTGTCACTAGGACTGAGACTACAGACTGTTGCTAGTTCCGAGGGCCAGCAGAGAGCAGGAGAAGAGGCCAGGAGAACAAATATTAAAAGAATACAATCTCAAAGGCAGAGAGGGGTTTGAGTGTCATCACTAGCCAAGGAGTAATAAAAGGATTACTCAGGATTGACTGTATTCCTGGCACTGCGAGTCGTCAACTGAGTTGTCAAAGAAAAGCAAGAGGTTGGCTGAGCTCTCAGCGTCGTTTTAGCTTGGAGATAATGAGGCAACATTTGGTTCAGACTAAAAATGTTCAGGCATAGATTTACTGTGAATGAGTCATGCACAGATGATCAGCTTGAGGTTGAAAGGGGGTCCTGGACTGTTCAGAGGTTCATAATTCACTGAAATGGCTTGTTCTCCCAAGGAGATAGACAATTCCTCCTTTTGCTTTATGAGAAGGGAAATATGAGCTTGTTTTCATACAGGAGGCCTGGTTCCCTTCTCTCATTGTCCTTATTTTAAAAGTGAAACATAGTGAGATGACTAACATTGGATGCATGGGATAGGTGGGCATAAGCTGAGGAATTTATTACTTTACAAAACGCCTCTGAGTTTCATACTGCATCAGCCAATTCTACTTAATAAAACTGACTATATAAGTAACTGGGGGGGGGGTAAAAAACATGTCTAGGAATTATATATCATACTATATAAAAAGGCTATATTCTTCACCCAGAAATCTTTTAAAGGATTCGTTTAGTTTAAAATAGGATATTTTTGAGACAAGCCATGAGAAAAATATTTGTATGTAACTAGGTTTCTTGATGCTCACTGAGTATATCTAAATAAATAATTCTCAATTATCATTTTCCAGTCATTGGAAACCTAACAACGAATTCCAGGATAAACACCGGAACCTTTCATGGGACCTACTGAGTGGAAATATCTGATGGTCCTGAAGCAGAGCTAGCACTCCAGCCTCTGCAGGAGCTGTCTGCTGGCTACACAGACAATCTCTTTTCAGCTCTTTCAGAGCTGGCTTAAGTTTAAAAATGGGAAGCATACTTCCTGAGATGTCCAGGAAAGTTCATATTGTAGAGCTTCCTATGTTTGTGTTTTGAAGGAAGCTGGTAAAATAATTTGCTATTATGTTGTGGATGGAGTTTTCACAATCATCATCACTTGTCATAATTTAAAAGACTTGACAGATTTGTTTACTCATATATTTATATATGGGGCTTCCCAGGTGGTGCTAGTGGTAAAGATCCCACCTACCAAGCAGGAGGAAGATCCCCTGGGGGAGGGCATGGCAACCCACTCCAGTATTCTCGCCTAGAGAATCCCATGGACAGAGAAGCCTGGCAGACTACAGTCCATAGGGTTGCAAAGAGTTGGACATGACTGAATCGACTTAGAACATATGCACATATTTATATATGGATGTAGTACTGTGTTAGATGTTAGACAGCCAGAGAGTCAGTTTTAAGTAGTTGCCATCAGTGTAGGGAAGATGAAAGTCAGGCAAGGGACTTCCCAGGTGGTCCAGTGGTTAAGACCCTACACATCCAGGGCAGGAGATGCAAGTTTGATCCCTGGTTGGGGAACTAAGATCCCACATACCTCGGAGTAACTAAGTCTGCACACTGCAGCTATGCAGAAGCCTGTGTGCTCTGGAGCTCACACACCACAGCTAGAGAGTCTGTGCTGCAATGAAAGATTCCACATGATGAAACAAAGATCCTGCATGCCACAACTAAGACCCAACACAGTTAAATAAATAAATATTAAAAAATCAAACCCACTGGTTATTATATTTGAAAAAGGCAAGTCTGAAAGTCCACCAAGAACATGACTGCGCCCAGTACAAGCCTTGAGCTGGCTCATATGCTTTCTAAACATAAGCTGACACTATAAACAAACAGACGGACAAAAGTCATGGCAGCCACAGATGTACCACGAATCCTCAGGATTCTAAGACAAGCAGGAAAGATTGCAGCCTTATAGTGGTTTATGAAGGAAAACCAACTCTCAGAGCTTGTGCTAAGTAGTTCATTAATACCAGATTTTAGAAATCCAAGGGAGAACTCTGTGAGAGACTCTTGCTTGTAATGTCTTAATCTTGCTATTTCTATGATCAAAGGAAAGCAATTTAATAAACCAAGGATATTTCTCACATTTCCACCTCCATTTCCACCTGCTCGGTTATACATAAAATTGTCACCTGATTCCAAAAGGATAGTTGATTAATGATTATAGCCATCTCTAAAGATGAGATGGACCAGAGCACCACACCAGGAGTGAGTTTCAGCAGGGTAACTTTGCACAAGTTAGTATTTCTGAGTTTCAGTTTCTTCTTCTATATAATCCCTCTTTGGTTTATAAGTATATGACATGGATCAAATGAGATAATCAAAGTATATGCATTTGGAAAACTGTCAAATTGTATTTAAATGTGAGTTGTGATTATGTTTGTCTACTCTTGCAGTTTTATAGATATTTTAGCATTTCTCATTATTCTCCTTTTTAAAAAGTCCTTAAATATTCTCCAGACTAATTTGGGATTAGCTGGTTAATTTTTCCAAAATATGTTGTTGCAATTTTAATTTGATTGTATTTAGTTTATATATTAATTTGGGAAGGATTGACATCTTGACCACAATGGGTGGTTTAATTTGATAACTTGAATTAATACACAGAAATCTCCTACATTCATATATATTAATAATGAAAGGTCAGAAAGAAAAATTAAGGAAATAATTCCATTTACAGTTGCAACAAAAAGAATAAAATACCTAGGAATAATCTACCTAAGGAGGCCAAATATCTGTATGTAGAAAACTATAAGACACTGAGGAAAGAAATGAAAGATAACAAAATCAGATGGAGAGATATACCATGTTCTTGGATTGGAAGAATATTGTGAAAATGACTATACTACCCAAAGCAATCTACAGATTCAATGCGCTATCAAATTACCAATGGTATTATTCACAGAACTAAAACAAAATTTTTATAATTTGCATGGAAACAAAAAACATCCTGAATAGCCAAAGCAATCTTGAGAAGAAAAAATGGAGCAGGAGGAATCAGGCTCCCTAACTTCAAACTAAACTACAAAGCTACAGTAATCAAGACAGCATGGTCCTGGCACAAAAACAGAAATACAGATCAAGGGGACAGGATAGAAAGCTCAGCTATAAACCCCTGAATCTATGGGCACCTTATATTTGGCAAATGAGCCCAAGAATATACAGTGGAGAAAAGACATTCCCTTCAATAAGTGGTGTTGAGAAAACTGGACAGCTGCATGTAAAAGAATGAGATTAGAACACTTCCTAACATCATACACAAAAACAAACTCAAAATGGATTAAGGACCTAAATGTAAGGCCAGACTTTATAAAACTCTTTGAGGAAAACATAAGCAGAACACTCTTTGACATAAATAACAGCTAGATCCTTTTTGACCCACCTCCTAGAGTAATGAAAATAAAAACAAAAATAAACAAATGAGATCTAATTAAGCTTAAAAGCTTTTGCATAGCAAAGGAAACCACAAAAAAAGACAAAAAGACAACCTTCAGAATGGGAAAAATATTTACAATGAATTAATAACTGACAAAGAATTAATCTCCCCAATACAAACAGTTCCTGCAGCTCAATACCAGAGAAACAAACAATTCAATAAAAAAAATGGTGGAAGACCTAAATAGACATTTCTCCAAAGAAAATATATGAGTGGTCAACAAACACATGAAAAGATGCTCCATCTCACTGATTGTTAGGAAAATGTAAATCAAATTTCAGTGAAGTATCACCTCACATGGGTCAGAATGGCCATCAGTGCAAATTTGACACAAGAAGCAGGGCACTCAAAGCTGGTGCTCTGGGACAATCCAGAGGGATGGGGTGGGGAGGGAGGCGCAGGATGTGGGGACACACGTACACCCGTGGGTGATTCATGTCAGTGTATGGCAAAAATCACCACAATAGTGTAAAATAGTGAAAGTCGCTCAGTCATGTCTGACTCTTTGCGGCCCCATGGACTATACGCTCCATGGCATTCTCCAGGGCAGAATACTGGAGTGGGTAGCAGTGGGTAGCCTTTCCTGTCTCCAGGGGATCTTCCCAACCCAAGGACCAAACCCAGGTCTTCCATGTTGCAGGCAGATTCTTTACCAGCTGAGCCATAAGGGAAGCCCACTGTAAAGTAATTAGCTTCCAATTAAAATAAAGAAATTAAATAGCCCCCCCCCAATCAACAAAAAATAAGTGCTAGAGCGGGTGTGGAGAAAAAGGAACCCTTTTGCATTGTTGGTGGGAATGTAAATTGATACAGCCACTGTGGAGAATAGTATGGAGGTTCCTTAAAAAACTAAAAATGGAATTACCATATGACCCAGCAATCTCACTACCGGGCATATACCCTGAGAAAATCATTATTCAAAAAGACATGTGTACTCCAATATTCACTGCAGCACTATTTACAATAGCCAGGGCACAAAAAAGTGAAAAAAGTGAAAGTGTTAGATGCTCAGCTGTGTCCTACGCTTTGAGACCCCGTGGACTGCAGCCTGCCAGGCTCCTCTGTCCACAGAATTCTCCAGACAAGCATACTAGAGTGGATAGCCATTCTTTTATTCAGAGGATCTTTCAGACCCAGGAATTAAATCTGGGTTTCTTGCATTACAGATGGATTCTTTACTGTCTGAAAGTAAGGAAGTCTTATTTACAATAGCCAAGACACACAAGTGACCTAAATGTCCATCGAGAGATGAATGGATAAAGATGTGGTACATATATACAAAGGGCCATTAGTCAACCGTAAAAAGGAATGAAATTGGGTCGTTTGTAGAGATGTGGATGAAGCTAGAGTCTGTCATGCAGAAGGAAGTCAGAGAGAAAAACAAATATCGTATATTAATGCATACATGGGATCTAGAAAAATGGTACAGATGAACCTATTTAATGCAGGGCAGGAATAGAGACACAGACATAGAGAAAGGACATGTGGACACAGCTGGGTGGGAAAGGAGAGAGTGGGATAAATTGAGAGATTGGCCTTGACATACATACACTACCATGTATAAAACAGACAGCTAGTGGGAAGCTGCTGTATAGCACAGGGAGCTCAGCTTGGCGCTCTGTGGTGATCTGGAGTGGTGGGATGGGGGGTGGGAGGGAAGCAAAAGAGGGAGGGGGTATATACACACACACACATCTAGCTGATTCATTTTGCTATACAGCAGAAACTAACATAACATTATAAGCAATTATACTTCAGTGAAAAAGAAAACAAATTAGATACTTAGATATATCAGGAGCTCGACAAAAGATGCAGGTAAATGTGGACATATGGAGAATTATTTTCCCCAGTTTTCGAAATCATGCTAATTCAAAAACATCTTCATTTTTGTTTTCTTTGTATAACCAACTGTGAGGGTCCGATTTACTATACTGTCTAAGACTATCCTCCAAGTAAAACAAGTGCTATTGGCTAACAGCTTAATCCATTATGCTTCCTGGATGATGACAGCTGACAATTACAGGAAATAAATTCTATTTAAGCAAAAAAAAAAAAAGCTTCCCTGACAGCTCAGTTGGTAAAGAATCTGCCTGCAATGCAGAGACCCTGGTTTGATTCCTGGGTGGGGAAGAAAAAAAATTGATAACATGATATGTTGATCTCTTGCTGATGCATTTTGGTGTATTTTTTTTTTAAATTTCAGCTATTGTATTCTTCAGCTCTATTTTCAAATCCATTGTTCAAATTCTCACTGTGTTCATCCATTCTTTTCCAAGTACATTGAGCATCTTTATGAGCGTTACCTTGAACTCTTTATTGGGTAGTTTGCTTCTATAATGTGGCTTCAGAAACTCAGTGGAAATCGTGCCATTCACCGAGAAAGGAGAGACTGGCCACTTCCTGTCTGTCCTCACATCCTTCCCCCTCCTACCCATGCTAAGCTCCATGTCAGAATCCTTACTGTCAGGCTTCACTGTCTGGTGGATTTTGGTTTGGCCAATGAGGGCAACAGCAGAAGACTGATGAGCAAGAAGAAGGGGGAAGCCAGGTACCTCCTCCTGCCTCAGCTGCTTCCAGTGGAGGCTTGGCGCTTTTGTGGCTGTAGATTCTGTGAGCCTTCAGAGTCCCATCTTTTCCTGGACGGCACTGACTTCTGGACTCTGATGACACTTCCACCTCCTCTTCCTTCCGGCCTTCATCAGGAGATGGTAACTAATCTATGGGTCGCTTCACCATCTCCAGTCTTCATCACCTGTGTTGTCAACTCCTGGTATTCAATCCTCTCCACTGGAAAGAACTAGAGTGACCCTGTTTTCCTGATTAAATACCCGGGTTAGAACAATACTGGATGGAAGGAGAGGGGAAAATAAAGAGCTTTCTGAAGTTTGAGGTCTTTTGTTTTTAAATTAATTTTTACTAGAGGGTAGTTGCTTTACAATGTTGTCTTCGTTTCTAATACAGCAAAGTGAATCAGCTACATGCTTACACAGGCTGTGCTCAGTCCTGTCTGACTCTTTGTGACCTCATGGACTGTAGCCCACCAGGCTCCTCTGCCTGTAGAATTCTCCAGACAAGAGTACTGGAGTGGGTTGCCATGCCCTCCTCTAGGGGATCTTCCCAACCCAGGGAAGATCTTCTGCATTGCAGGTGGATTCTTTACTATCTGACTCACCAGGGAAGCCCGTGCTTACATATATCCCTTCTTTTTTGGATTTCCTTTTTATTTAGGAGGTATATTTTAGATATCAAAGTGGAGATGTCAAGGAGTGACTCTTTGATGGAAGAAGCCATATTTAATATCAAGCAGTTCTACTCAGACCTGTCCAGGAACATCAGGACATAAAAGGGCAACACGGGTCATGGAATCAGACAAACTTAGACTCATTTCCTGTTTTACCACCTGCTGGCTATATTAATTAGAAATACTACAGCAAAAAACAAACAAATCCAAAATAAACGTTTATGGCTTGGTGCTATAGAAATGTAACACAGCTAATTTCCAGACACACAGGTGGGTATGTCAAGAATGAAGCTGGATGTGAACCTAGAATTCAGGTGAGAGGTGAAGAGATGACAATTTGGCACTCACCAGCATACGGATGACACAAGTCTGAAGATGGATTATGTAATCCAGGGAGAAAACACAAGAAAGAAGAGAAGGGGTCCAGGATGGCCCTGGGGAATTTTGATATTCAAAATTCAGATGGAAGAAGAGAAAACTGTGAAAGAAAATATGAGAGACTTGTCCAGGAAGGTAAGAGGAAAATCAACAAAATATGGAGCTGCTGAAAGAAGAGAGGAGTTAAGGAAGCATGAGAGGCTATCTCAAAGGATTACAAAAGACTAAGTAATTAATATTACTCAAGAAGAGGAAACCAATGCACTGAGTTTGTCAGCATAGAGCTCTCCCAAGGCCATTGCTAAAGCAGCTTCCTGGGAGGGCTGCAGACTGGCGTGAGGTGAAAGAAAATAAAAACAACTTTTGTGAGTGTCTCCTACAAAGGGACACAGAGGCTTGACCTCCCTGGCTTCCAGTTACTTCTCTGGTTCAGCATTAGATCTCCTGGGACTTGTTGTGAATCTCCTGGGCCATCTGTGAATGCTTGCCTTTGGGGTGAGATGCTTCCAACTCTATAAATGGGGGAGTAGGGGGTGGAGAGGAGGATGCAAGTCAGCTTCTCAGTTCAAAAAATGAATGTCTTTGCTTTATGCTTAATAATATTTGGAAACGGCTGGTATGTGAGTCACACGGGCTGTCCCCGCAGGGTTGGGGCACTGATCTTGTCTCTCTGAATAGGCACGTGTGCTAATGGAGGCATCTGATCTTGGAGGAACGCCTCTCCACTGGGCCACGAAGGCTGACAACACCATGCATGTCACACGCGAGGCCACATCCTCCTCACTCTTAGCTACTGTTTAGCTCAGTGTTTCCCAAACTCCTCTTCATTGTGATCCCTTAAGGAGCCTGTTGAGACATCTCTCCCTAATGGCCTCTATCCCATGAAATTTCATACCAAAGATATGCTGTGTCTCTGTTTATGTACTAGTTGTATATCTTTGTCTACACGTAAACGAGTAAATGTTTTTTCACTCCCCTAAAAATCAGTTTTATTGTGGTGTCACCTTCTTTGGGAATGCATGATCTTAGCATAATGATTTATATGATTTGGAGCGGGGCTCAGCAATTTTTTCCTACGAGGAGCTAGATAGTAAGTATTTGAGGCTCTGTAGGCCATATATGGTCTCTGGTCTCTGTCACAGTCTTCCCCTCTGAACAACTCTTTAAAAATCTCAAAATGATTCCTAGCTTGCTGGCTGTACAAAAACAGGCTGTGGGCCGGATTTGACTCACATTCCACAGCTTGCTAACTCCCTGATTTGTAACGATACAAAGGGTCAAATTTCAGAGTTTACTTTTTTTTTTTTTTGCAGATTTCTTGCATGAGAGTTTGAAATATGTGATTTCATTTTAGGTTTAAAAGGCTACACAGAATTCATTCATTTATTTGCCAAGTAATGATTGACTCTTTGTTGTAAAAGGTATAAAATAATTCTTTTCTTGTTTTGTCTTTTGACAGTGCTTTGCACGCGTTCCCTCTAATGTAGGCAAAGCTCCCCTGCCTGTAACTTGGCCTGAGGTCCATGGAGCAGGGGAGGGGAACCTGGTAGGAGCCGTTATGAATGCACTCAGTAACTTCAATATTATGGCAAAACAACCAACTAAGTAACTAAGTGTTAAAATGAACTGAGCCAGTGATGTGCAGATCACACTGTGGGTGATAACTAGAAGGATGCTAGACTGGTGTAGGGGGACTAGTTTGGGGCCTTGAGATCAGATAGACTGGCTTTGTATCTGCACTGACTTTGGTCTGGTGGCATGACCTTGGACAAGTCACTTAACTTTTTAGTCTGTGGGTCTGTAAATGATACTGCAGGTGATAATAAACCACCATTACGGGGCTGCTGGGAGGATGAACTGTGGTCTGGATCCCTTAGAGCAGCTCTGTGGGGTTGACTTTCTATTCTTTCTCTTCATTTAATGTAACTGAACTGAAGACAATATGAATATTGTTATGAATTATGTCAGAAAAGAAAGTACATACCCATTTCAGAGATGAAGACAATGGTGGCACTTTTTATAATGAGGACGCTAATAGAATCCAGGAAGCACATACAGAGTACCTACAGGAAAATATCCCCCAGGCAGTCTAGTTGGGGAATCTCCATTTTTTAGAGCATCTGAAGTGCTTCTGATACAGATGGTCCATGGGCTGCACTTTGAGAATCACTGCCCTGTTATTATACAGAAAAGTAATTTGAGGTTTCAAGATCTCAGAGATATATAATTTATTTTTTTTAAACCAGGCTTCCTGGTAGAAAATAAAGCTAGTGGAGGTGATGGAATTTCAACTGAGCTATTTCAAATCCTAAAAGATGATGCTGTTAAAGTGCTGTACCAAATACGCCAGCAAATTTGGAAAACTCAGCAGTGGCCACAGGACTGGAAAAGGTCAATTCTCATTCCAATCCCAAAGAAGGGCAATGTCAAAGAATGTTCAAACTACTGCACAATCAGGCTCATTTCACATGCTAGCAAGGTCATGTTCAAAATTCTTCAAGCTAGGTTTCAACAGTACATAAACTGAAGACTTCCAGATATACAAGCTGGATATAGAAAAGGCAGACAAACCAGAGATCAAATTGCCAACATCTGTTTGATCATAGTAAAAGCAAGAGAATTCCAGAAAAACATCTATTTCTGCTTCATTGACTATACTAAAGCCTTTGACTCTGTGGATCACAATAAACTGTGGAAAATTGTTTAAGAGATGGGAATATCAGACCACCTTACCTGCCTCCTGAGAATGCTATATGCAGGTTAAGAAGTAACAGAACTGGACATGGAACAACAACTGGTTCCAAATTGGGAAAGGAGTACGTCAAGGCTGTATATTATCATCTTGCTTATTTAACTTCTATGCAGAGTACATCTGCAAAATGCCAGGCTGGGTGAATAACAAGCTGGAATCAAGATTGCTGGGAGAAATATCAACAACCTCAGATATGCAGATGATACCACTAATGGCAGAAAGTGAAGAGGAACTAAAGAGCCTCTTGAGAAGGGTCAAAGCAGTGAGTGAAAAAGCTGGCTTAAAACTCAAAATTCAAAAGATGAAGATCATGGCATCCAACCCCATCACTTCATGGCAAATAGATGGGGAAACAATGGAAACAGTGACAGATTTTATCATCTTGAACTCCAAAATCACTGTGGGTAGTGACTGCAGCCATGAAATTAAAAGATGCTTGCTCCCTGGAAGAAAAGCTATGACAAACCTAGAAAGTGAAAGTGAATGTGAAGTCGCTCAGTCATGTCCGACTCTTTGCCATCCCATGGACTGTAGCCTACCAGGCTCCTCAGTCCATGGAATTTTCCAGGCAAGAGTACTGGAGTGGGTTGTCATTTCCTTCTCCAAACCTAGAGAGCATATTAAAAAGCAGAGACATCACTTTGCTGACAAAGGTCCATATAGTCAAAGCTATGTTTTTTTCTGGTAGTCATGTACAGATGTGAGCACTGGACCATAATGAAGGCTGAGTGCCAAAGAATAGATGCTTTCAAATTGTGGTGCTAGAGAAGACTCTTGAGAGTTCCTTGGACCACAAGATCATCAAACCAGTCAATCCTAAAGGAAATCAATCCTGAATATTCATTGGAAGGACTGATGCTGAAGCTGAAGCTCTCAATACTTTGGCCACCTGATATGAAGAGTCAACTCATAGGAAAACACCCTGATGCTGGGAAATATTGAAGGCAGGAGGAGAAGGGGATGACAGAGAATGAGACGGCTGATTGGCATCACTGACTCAATGGACATGAGCTTGAGCAAACTCTGATAGTGAAGGACAGGGAAGTTTAGTGTGCTGCAGTTCATGGAGTCCCAAAGAATCGGACATGATTTAGCAACTGAACAACAACCAGGCTTCCTGAAACTTCAGGGGCAATAAAGAGGGGAAAATGACAGGGTCTGGGGTGGGGGGTCTAGCTTTGCTGTCTAACTGGACTCTCTGCTAGTGTGATCAGGTTAAACAGGCTCCCCAAGGAAATAGAATCTAGCTTGATCCAGGCTCATGTGGCCATCCTAGGTGTCCTCCCAGATGAGAGGGCCCAGCAGACAGAGGCTCCGGGTGTTCTGTCTGCTTGGGTCAGGGCCTTGGATAATGGGGGATTCAGGAAATGGATCAAAGGCAAGAGGAGAGGAATGATAAGACCTGGTGGAGTCCAGGATCTCAGGCATAGTCAACGTTGAATGACCAGTTTTACTCTCCACTGACTGCAGGATAACTTCTCAAGGGTCTGTTTTCACAGCTGCAAAATGGGATAATTCCCACTTTAGAGTGATGCTATGAGGATGACATTATATAAGGTATTTAAAGCACCCTGTGTGGCATCTAGTGCACTGTAGGTCCTCAATAAACAGGGAATCATTAGTGGGGCATGGGAGAGTTCTGATTCAAGACAAACCCCGGAAGGCTGATTGGGAAATCAGGCTCAGACCAGTCTGGGAAGAGCCAGAGGAATGGTCATCTCCTGAGCTGTGTAGCAGCAGTGAGGTGGCCCCCGTAACCCCTAAGAGGAGGGTGAGGCTTTGTGCAGGGCTCACACTACTTTGGACAGAGGTGACCCTGGTTCCAGGTAGCTGAGCCTGTGGATGGAAGGGCTCATTCTCTTCACTGCTGGGGCCTCAGCAGAGAGCTCTATAGAGCTGGGCTTTGGGCTTCAGGGTGCAGGTCAGTGGGCGTGGCTGGCCTCACTGGGTCTGAGACCTCCTCCATACTCCAGCCAGAGCATCTATTTTGCCGGGGTAGTCACTCTCAGAGACGCTAACCTTGTGGATGTGGGTGAGAGCTGAGAATCTACATCTAAAGCCCTCCCTATGAACTCCCTTCCCCTCTGGTCTCTAGCTTTAGAAACACTGTTCTGGGAGGTGGGAAGACAGGCATAGGGAACAGGGGTCTGGGCTTTTTGCGTTTGAAGCCCCTCCTTTGAATTTGGGGAGCACGGTAGGAGGGATCCTAGAAATCAATCTGCCATTAGCAAGGGCAGCCTCTCCAGGACGGTCCCACAACCACGTAACAATGTCTCAGGCTGCCGTCAGAAGCTCTTGTCACTCCAGTGGTGCCTGGTTCGCCCTCAGAATGTTGCTTCAGTTTGAGCAAAACAGTGCTCTGACTGCACTCCTCAAATACTCAGGGGCAAGGGGCACAATCCTCGCCTTCGTCCTTGGAGTCCTGTTTGACTTCTTGCTGTGCCCCCACCTCTTATTCCCAGCAAGCTGTGCTCTCCATCCACCTTGCTTTGCAGGACAGCGTGTCAGCTGATCATTCGGAATGTGCCCCCGTTACAGGAAGAGTAGATCCTATGCTTGATCAACAGCTGGGGGCCCACTTGGGCCACCACTATTCTTCCTGGACGCTGGGGTTAAGAGCCACAGACATAGGCACACAGACAGTTGGAGGAGAAAGAGATGTGCAGAGCCCCAGAGCAGGAGTTGAACCTGATGGAGACAGGTGGGGCACCACTCAGGATGAAATATTTCCTTTTTCATAGGAGTCAGTGGTTGCAAATGATTCTCAGGCCAAGAGAAAGCCTCCACTTTTGTTTCTCTGATGCCTTACAGGGTGAGGGGTTGTGCTCCCTGTGTGAACTGACTCCACACACCCATGGATCAACTGGGTCATGGTCGCAATGCTGGAGTTTTCCAGCTTCTGGTCTGGCTTCAGTAGTTCGGATGTGAACTGAGACAAGTCTTTGGAATTCACCGTTCCTCGTCTGGGGCATGGGCTTGTCCCTGCGGTTTTTCTCTTTCGTTTGTTGCTGCAAGCACCATGTGTTCATGCTAATTGGATATGTCTGACTGAAACTGTTTTCTGCAGTCTTGATGAATGGAAAATGATTATTATTTATAAGAATTTCAAACAAAAACATACTCCTTTTAAACGAATGTAGAACTAAAATTGTATGGAAATAGCATAATTTTAAAACTGAAGACACGGACATCTGTCAGCTCTTTTGCCATCTGCATGGTTTTGGAGGCAGTAGGCAGTTAAATGCATTGCCCTCAATGTGCTAAAGTTTCACAGGCCTGGGAGTGAATCTCGGCTGTTAAACTCAACTCTGCCAAGTTGAGTTTTTGCAGGGTGGAGTACCAGTGGGCAAAGCTTTCAGGTCTTTGCAGGCCAGTGCTGTTCAAAGTGTGGTCTGAGGCCATGCCAGCTGGACAACTATGCGAGCCTGGTCCATGAGGACTTAAGTATGAAAATGGTTAGCACGTGGTTTAGTTTTCTTGTTTGTTCGAAGTTTTCTTTTCTTAAAAAATATGTTTAGAATTTTGACAGCAGTTTGGCATCGCTGATGTGTCCCAGTGCTGACCAGCGACTTTGTCTTTGAAGGGAATGTTGACGAGTCCGGTGGTGACCATGATGAGCTGCACGCGGTGTGAGCTGCAAGCGCGTCACACCTGGCTGGGCCATGTGCAAAGTGGGAGATGAGTACCCTGAGCTTGTGGAAATTGCTTGAAATTCTCTTCTTCCATTTCTGTCAACATACTTTTCTACAGAATTGGTTTCTACTGTGAGTCTACAATTCTAATTAAGACAAAACAGAAATCACTTCAGTGCAGTTGCTCAGTCGTTTCCGAGTCTTTGTGACCCCATGAATCGCAGCTAGCCAGGCCTCTCTGTCCATCACCAACTCCTGGAGTTTACCCAAACTCATGTCCATTGAGTTGGTGATGCCATCCAGCCATCTCATCCTCTGTCGTCCCCTTCTCCTCCTGCCCCCAATCCCTCCCAGCATCAGGGTCTTTTCCAATGAGTCAACTCTTCACATCAGGTAGCCAAAGTATTGGAGTTTCAGCCTTAGCATCAGTCCTTCCAAAGAACACTCAGGACTGATCTTTAGAATGGACTGGTTGGATCTCCTTGCAGTTCAAGGGACTCTCAAGAGTCTTCTCCAACACCACAGGGCAAAAGCACCAATTCTTCAGCACTCAGCTTTTTTCACAGTCCAACTCTCACATCCATACATGACCACAGGAAAAACCATAGCCTTGACTAGACGGACCTTTGTTGGCAAAGTAACGTCTCTGTTTGAATATGCTATCCAAGTTGGTCATAATTTTCCTTCCAAGGAGTAAGCGTCTTTTTTTTTTTTTTTTACTTTACAATTCTGTACTGGTTTTGCCATACATTGACATGAATCCACCC
>NW_024070193.1:49992540-49993493 GCF_014754425.2 Oryx dammah
TGCGTTCCCAAACATGAACCCTCCTCCCACCCTCCCCCCCACATCATCTCTCTGGGTCATCCCCATGTACCAGCCCCAAGCGTGCCGTATCCTGCATCAGACATAGACTGGCAATTCGATTCTTACATGATATTATACATGCTTCAATGCCATTCTCCCAAATCATCTCACCCTCTCCCTCTCCCTCTGAGTCCAAAAGTCCGCTATACACATCTGTGTCTTTTTTGCTGTCCTGCATACAGGGTCATCATTGCCATCTTTCTAAATTCCATGTATATGTGTTAGTATACTATATTGGTGTTTTTCTTTCTGGCTTACTTCACTCTGTATAATCGGCTCCAGTTTCATCCATCTCATCAGAACTGATTCAAATGTATTCTTTTTAATGGCTGAGTAATACTCCATTGTGTATATGTACCACAGCTTTCTTATCCATTCATCTGCTGATGGACATCTAGGTTGTTTCCATGTCCTGGCTATTATAAACAGTGCTGCGATGAACATTGGGGTACATGTGTCTCTTTCAATTCTGGTTTCCTCAGTGTGTATGCCCAGCAGTGGGATTGCTGGGTCATAAGGCAGTTCTATTTGCAATTTTTTAAGGAATCTCCACACTGTTCTCCATAGAGGCTGTACTAGTTTGCATTCCCACCAACAGTGTAGGAGGGTTCCCTTCTCTCCACACCCTCTCCAGCATTTATTGCTTGCAGATTTTTGGATTGGAGACATTCTGACTGGTGTGAAGTGGTACCTCATTGTGGTTTTGATTTGCATTTCTCTAATAACGAGTGATGTTGAGCATCTTTTCACGTGTTTGTTAGCCATCCGTATGTCTTCTTTGGAGAAATGTCTATTTAGTTCTTTGGCCCATTTTTTGATTGGGTCATTTATTTTTCTGGAATTGAACTGCAGGAGTTGCTTGTATATTTTTGAGATTAGTTGTTTGTCAGTTG
>NW_024070193.1:50593593-50801789 GCF_014754425.2 Oryx dammah
TCCTGAAATTATCTTGGATGTGAAAACACTTTGAACAAAACAAGCTAACCATGGATTTAGCCTGAGAAATATCCATTTTCAATGAGTACCTCACAGTTTATCACTCAACAGTTTCTGATCTTAGCTCCCAGGAATACATGAGGGAGACCATACCCAGGGAAGAGAGGCCAGAGAGAAAAGTATATTTCTAGTATCTGTATTTTGATTTCCACATCAATATTGATAGCGATACCAAGATACAGATTCCAGCTCTCTATAGATCTGCTCTTGCTAAAACAAGACCCTCCACCGCCATTTAGGCCCCAAGAATTCTCAGACCACTGGCTAGCAAATTCAAAAGCTCAGACACAAGAACAGACCTTTGATCTTGTGTCTCAGTCAAAGAGAGGTGATGAACCAACCTGTGTGTGGATTAAGCAGGATGCTTCCGGGCGGGATGCCTGTGGCAGCTTCGAGTGGAAGGAGGATGTAGCTGGTGCTGCTGGGAGCGACCTGGCCCCCCATCCCATTCTCTGGGTAGGTCACACAGCCAGGAGAAGTGGCTGCCACACCCGAGACCAGCGGAGTGCTCTGGAGAGGCGGATACGTGCGTGACAGCGATCCTGAGGAGCCTGCACTGCTGGAGGACTCGGAACCTACCAGGGAGACATAGATCAATGAGTCATTCCACACGGAGAAGGGGAGGGGAACCACTGCTTACTGTAAACAGTCCATCACTAAAGAATCTGAGGTGACTGCTGCAGGATGAGACTAACTAATGCCTCTCCCACATTTTGTTGAAATATTTGTCACATGTTTTTCCGATGTATCAGATTCCCAGGAAAAGAGAGATGAAGAATGAGCTCTCAGTTCCTGGCACCTCACACACCACTAGGGTGATGAGCTGGTAAATGGTACCATAAACCGTGGAACTCAGTGCCTGAAAATTCCTGTCTCCTCGAGAAGAGAATGATGTGGAAAGGTCTCCCTGAGCTTGAGTTACGACACTAAAATGACTGGAGGACTTTCCTGGTCCAGGGTTTAAGAATCCACCTTGCAATGCAGGGGACGTGGGTTCCATCCCTGTTGGGGGAATGGAGATCTCACAGGATGTGCGGCAAATCAGCTCACATACCACTACAAGAGAGCCCACGCACTGCAGTGAAAGATCTCTCCTGACGCAAAGAAGATCCCACATGCTGTTAACTAACTAAGATCCGATGAAGCCAAATAAATGTTGTTATTCAGTCACTAAGTCCCGTCTGGTGTCTGACTCTTTGTAACCCCATGGACTACAGCATGCCAGGCTCCTCTGTCCTCCACTGTCTCCCAGACTTTGCTCAAATTCCTGTCCACTGAAGCCAAGTAAATAAATACATAAAAGTTAAAATGACTGGGATGGAGGTTAAAATGACTGCAGTTTAAGGAGGAATCTATGGTCATGTAGATGGTTCTAAAGTACCGGTTCTTCAACATCCATAAAGCTGAATTTTGAAAAGGTCGTAGTCAGAAGTGATCTTTCCCTTCAAATGTGAGTAGAAGAACTGGCTCATTCCTTTTAATTAAGATCTAGGAAGTGCTTAAGATCTGCACCAGATCTTGCATATTCTCATTATTAATATGATCAAGAGGTAAATCAAAGAGGTCTTGGCCATCGTGATAATGACTGATCATTCTTCAGATGACACAAGAGCAGAAGCATGGCGGGATTTGTGGACTGACGATTTTCACATACGCAGGTAACTGGGTCAGTGTGCACAAGCCACCGAGATGGAATTCAACGCTAATCATCTCCCTTTCCCTCCAGTGTGGACAAGAAAAGCTACATTCCAAGTCCATGATACACCAGCAACCAGAGCCAGGCAGCTCCAGCGCCCTTGACTGTGGTTGTTTTGGGGCCCTGAATATTAAATCAGAGCCTCAGAGAGAAACTGCACCAAGCCAAATTTCTACATCTGTAGATTCAAACTAATGGATTGAGTGACATCACAGCTTGTAAGAATGGAGTATAAGAAACTTTAAAAACTATTAGCCTACACTATTGATTTATATCAGTAAAAATTCATTGTTCTGTGTCACTAAAGGTTAATACATATATAAAGAATATTTAAGATTGTTTTGAAGATTCTAAAATGTGCCCTTAAACTGGAGAACTTTTAAAATAAGTGAGAGGAATATAATGTGATTGCAGAGAAAAGGGACCACTACAGAGTGTGGTGATATTTTTGTCTTTATTTTTGAATACAAGGTGTGAATTTATTTTCAAATTCGAGTCAAACATGGTAGAGTGGCTTAAAATCTTAAACTTAAGTTATCTGAATTGAACACATTCAGAACTGGGCAAAAATAGTCATGACTATGTCGCCGCATCGCTTCTCAGAGAGACCATTTCTTGTCCCTCAAAGTAGAGTATTATCAATGTTGGAGTGTAATTAAATTATTTTCTCATTGACTCTTTTAAGGGACACCTAAAAGTATATCAAAATAAAAGTCAAGTTATCCTAAATTAGAAGGATAGTGATATTCACTGGGTATGTAGTATGAGTGGATATCTTAGTAAAACCTGAAATTTGAAGGACTATGATTGCACACATAGGGGAGGAAATGGAAGCACAGAGAAGGCAGCTAACTCAAGCCAACTCATACAGCCAGATAATGACAGAGCTGGGATGTGATCTGGGCAGACTGATCTAGATTTGACCATGACCCAGTACTGACCGACACCAGGGTTCTGTGCGGGGATCTTCCATGCTTTTTTGATTATTCAGAATGATCAAGTTTCAGGTGAATTCAAGATGGTCCATCTAACTAATGGTGATATGGTTCTGAATAATATATGGGTACAAAGTGGGAGGGATGAATTGGAAGACTCAGAGAGACATATGTGCACTACTGATACTATGTATGAAACAGATAACTAGTTAAGAATCTACAAGGAACTCTAATCAATGCTCTTTGGTGATCTAAATGGGAAGGAAATCCAAAAAAGAGGGGATATATTCTCTTTTCTGTACAGTAGAAATGAATACATGGTAAAGTAATATACTCCAATAAAAGTTAGTTTAAAAAACATATGGGCAGAGAAAAAAAGGATCGAAAGGGAAATGTGGGAATGGCAAGAGTGGTTGTGGGAACACATGGCTAACATGCCTGGTCCTGAAGTCGCTGCTCACTGCAAGCTGTAGTGTGTGTGTGTGGACTTGTGTCTATGATGTGAGGCTACAGTCCAAGTCTGACACTTAGGAGTCAACAACAACAACAGTAATAATACAGTAACACTTTCTGCCTCCAGGCGTTGAAGGTCACACACAATTGATTCAGCCTGCATCCCGGCTGATGGGTTAGACAGTGAGAAAAACTGGGGCCCAAGAAAGAATCTAGGGCTAGCCTGGGCTGTGTTGGTGCTGGAGACTGATACACATAGACGGATGTACCTCTATAAAATCCAAAAGATGATTTCACCTTGGCTTTTGGAAGATGGCCATTGATCATTAATTGGCAATATCATTTCCTTCTACTGGCTGAGAAAAAGCAGCAGCTTCAATAGGAACAATGACGAGACAAGGTAAATATAGGGCCCACAGGTTAAAAGAAAGAGAAGAAGGAAAAGTAAATTCAGCGTAAACTCTCAACACTTGCAAAGATGGAACCAGCGAGATTCTTTGAAGGGATGGCTCAGCCATGATCGTGCAGCCTGGCTGGTATCTAACCAGCTTTGAACAGTTTCTGAACATTGGTCATCTAGAATCAGGTAAAGCAATATTCTATATATAGCCAGAATTAATGGCAATTCTTGATTAAAAATGGATGCTACCAATGGTGATAAAAGGCACAGGAGTAGAAGTGATCACAGTTTTATAAAAAATTAATATTTGAGAACTTTACTACTTTGGGCACTGAGAGGGGTTTGTGTTTTCTTTTTTCAGGGACTTAGTGATAGCAACAGCAAATATTTAAGCAGCATGTCAGTGTGGCCAAGCACCACATGAGTTATCTCATCTACTTTGCACAGCAACGCTGCTTTGCAGATGAGAGCTGATCCTCAGAGATGCTAGGTAAATTTCCCAAGTGCAGTGGAGAAGTCTGAGTTCAAACAGACGCAACACAATTCCAGGGACCACGCTTGAAGCCTACAGGTCACGTGTTTACACTAGGGTCATTCCAGCAAGAACCGGTGGGACCAGGGCCCTCACCAGGCTTGAGTCAAGTTCTAGGAGATACTGCCCAGAAATTCAACACTACTCATAATGGGCTGCCCAGAAGTCGGAAGTTGGACCCAGAGGGACAGTTGGTGGGAGGTGAGGAGAGAAGATACCAGGGTGGCAGTCGTAGGTGAACAGTCAAGAGGGGGCACGAAAACGGAAAGACGGAAAGAGACTGGGGAAGAGATAACAAGGCAGACAAAAGGAAATCCAGGGGAGGGCTGGGGCAGAAAGGGAAGGGTCGGGGCAGACTCCCTTGGAGAAGGGAGTGTGCCATTCATTCCCCAGGGAGGGAGTTTTAGCTCTAGCTCTGCCAGAATTCCTTGTATTTTCCTCCGGAAGTGACTTCTTTTTTTTAGATCTCAATGTCTTCTTTTGTAAAATACAAGTCACCAGACTAAAGGATGAGTAGAGACGAGGACGATGCCCTTGAAGTTCCCCTCAGCTTAACACACTCTAGATAGATTTCTTCCTAATTGTAGGCCTCCTTCCTCCCTTGTCATAAAGCATCTCTGTTCCTTTAAGATGCAAATCTTCTCCCAGCCTCTTACCAGTTTTACAATCAGGAAAGGTCTTTCTTAAGGATGTGGGGGCCATGCCTTTGAAGTATAATCCTCAAGAAAAAATGGTGCCTTTCTCTGCTAGTCTCTGCGCCAATCAGTAAACACAAGAGGTCTAATTAAATTGACCCATCACTTATGTAAGCTCCTCTAGCATCTTTTTCTTGCACACTTACAGACTCTCCTGTCTTTGTTTCTGCAGGGCTGAGTTTAGTTTCTCTCTCCTACTCCAAGAGTCTTGACTTCACTGGATTAGTTATAGGTAAAGTCTTTTTTGCCTGTTTAACTCATCAGGGACCATTTTTCTTTTACAGGGACCCTGAACAGGAAAAAGAATTTTTTTCCTCCTGAATCCAGGAAAATGTCTCCAGAACCAGGGATCAGAGTTCAGTGGAACTCTGAACTAAGACTTATGAAATAACAAGGGAAAGAATATCCAGGATGCATTAGCAGAATGATGAACATTAATACAAAGAAAAGGAAGTGATGGAAAGATGACATGTCTTGCATTGACTCCAGAGATATCCCGGGGCACAGACCAGCAAGATGACAACAACAAGGATATCCTTGCAACCAGAAAACAAGATGCCAGGTCATGTCGATTTTGTGAAAACCAAGCAGAAGGAAGTCTTACTTTTCCAGAGCAGCTATTTCTCAAGCTTGGTTTGTAGATAAGCCATCTGTGCTTGAACAAAGTTCTCCTGTGATCTTGATGCAGCTAAAGTCGAGAAGCCCTGCTCTGACATCAAGAGGGAAGGACAGTATTCAAACAACATGGTGTGGCCAGTGTGGAAAGAAACAGAGGTTACCCACTTATTTCTCAACCCCATGTCCACAGCAGCACTATCTACAGTAGACAAGACATGGATGCAGCCTAAGTGTCCATCAGTGGGTGAATGGATAAAGAAGATGTGGTACATTTACAATGGAATATTACTCAGCTACAGAAAAGAAGGAAATAAAGTCATTTTGCAACGACATGGATAGACCTAGAGATGATCATACTAAGTGAAATAAGCCAGAAAGGCAAGTATCCTATGATATCACTTATACGTGGACTCTTAAACAATGATACAGATGAACTTATTTATAGAACAGAAACAGACTTACAGGCTTTGAAAACAAACTTACGGCCCCCAAAGGAGGAAAAGAGGATGGTGATAAATGAGGAGGCTGGGATTAACAGATGCACACTACTATGTAAAAATAGATAACCGACGGAGACCTACTGTACAGCACAGGGAATTCTACTCAACACTCTGTAATAATCTATATGGGAAAAGAGTCTGAAAAAGAAAGGATATGTGTGTATGTGTAATTAAACCACTTTAATTAAACACCTGAAACTAACACAGCATTTTAAGTAAACTATACCCCAATATAAAATAAAAATCCCCCCAAACAACCAACCAAAAATAAAAACACACAACATGGTGTGGCCAGCATGGAAAGAGACAGATGACATGGTATTCTTAATTCTGAACCCCGCTGCCACTACCAAGGGAGAATGGGGCTGCAGCCATTCAAGTCCTCTTCCCCGGGAGGATGTGCTGGAATCGGCTGCCGCCACAGACCATCGCTGGGCCCCTGGTAACTGACCGTGGCCATGCGCAGGGCAGAGGGTACAAGAGGGGAAATGCAGCCAAGATCTCAAGAGGATGTGCTTGCACATTTTGACTTCAGGAACATGCTTTTCCCAAAATGTAGGAAAATGTGATTCCCATCTGGAACACATCTCATTATCACCTATTTGAAGCTAGAACCTATGTAATTAGAGAAAGAGCAGGAGAACTTAAATGTCTCCAGACTGAGTTTTGAAAAGGTCAAAAGAGCTTGCCGTTCCACTGTAAACAATAAAGTAAAAAAAAAAAAAAAAAAAAAAACAACAACTGAAAACCTGGTACGATTCTGAAGCTCCATGACAGCAAAATTGACAGCTTTGCTTCATAAAACCATCTTGGGAGATTGTAAGTTTGTTTTGACATCCTATCTTGATCTCCTATAATTTTTTTTTCTTGCCATTCCTATACCTTGACAGGCTTTCAAATGGAGATGCTTAGATGAAAAGAAAAAAAAAAATGTCTGAAGCACTTACAGCTTCTAATCATTCCTCAAAGAACATGGCATTTTAGCATTCTTGAAGTGCTTTAAATGTTTCCAAAGAGCTCTGCTTTGGAGATGACTGGTGGTTGGTGTGTGGAGAAGAACGATTAATTTGAAAATCTTAAGTGCTCTTTGGGTGTGCTGGAATTTTTAAGTGCACCATTTAAGGTACTTGGTTTCTGCGTTTGAAGGAGATTTAAAACTATTTAACCTTTCTTAGTTTACAAGAGCTCAAGTGCACCACGGTGGATTTTCCTGACTCCAGTTGCTGCAGTAGTGGGGTATAAGAGCAATTAATTATAGGAAGAAACCAAGAATTCACCAAATGGTGAATAAAAATGCCAAAAGGCAGTGCAGGCCCACCTGACTCTTTCCAAGAAGCAGGATGTGTGTGTGTGTGTGTGTGTGTGTATGTATATATAAAGTAGTGGCTGAGACTAAATGCTATTAATTTTCTGCCTATATAGGAAAACACAAGATAATTTCTTAGGAAGCACTTGTCAACAACATAATTATGTTAAGCCATTAGCATAATGAGCTGAGATTTCACAAAGAGTCTCTGAGCAGTTGTGAGAAGCTTGGTTGGGACTGTATTCACAGTGGAGAACAGCATGTTTTTTAACCTCTGGTTGGTGTTGCCCATTCACCATTCCCCTGGGGTCCTGGCCTCCCACTCTCCACACCCAGACTAGGAATCTGGGAGCCATGTACCCTGACCTCCAGACATATCACTGGACCACAACTCTCAACCCTAGCTGGGAGTCAGGGCCTCCAAACTTTCAAGGCAAAATCAAAACCAAAGGAAAACAATTCCCTGCTGACATCGCAAACTTAAAGTTCATGGAGGGCTACTGAATGATTACTCAGTCAGCTTCCGGGGATTTTTTCAAGATTTTGATCGTGGCCATTTGAAAATAATTTGAAAATGATGGTGAGGGATACTTGTGAGACAGAAGAGCTAGAAAGGGCAGACCATGAGGGATATTTCATAGGCTGCTATGAATCCCATGGTGTCATGCAGCCATCAGTGTTAAGTTGTTTCAGGTTAATGGTTCTCCTAGATTTTTCATCATTTTGCATGTCTCAAAGACTGTTCATGCAAACCTGAACCAACTATGTCAGAAGATCACTATTCACTTGTAAGAAAAAAAAAAAGGAAAACGTTGAAGAGATACATGCACCTAGCTACTTGGAAATGAAAACTTTCTGAGGCTCTTTTTCCTTAACTGTAAAATATTAAAAAGAAATAATAAAAATAAGCAAGAATTAGTGTTTATTGAAGGCTTATAACTTGCTAGCATGATTGGAATTTCTTTGTGTATATTAATTCTTAGTCTTTGTTAACTTGCAATTAGGTACTATGATTAGACCTATTTCTCAAATGAGGAAACAAGTTCAGTAACTTACCCCGAATCATCCTACATAAAGTGTGAAGTGTTAGTTGCTCAGTCATGTCTGACTCTTTGCAGCGCCATGGACTGTAGCCCACCAGGCTCTCTGTCCATGGGATTTCCCATGCAAGAATCCTGGAGTGGGTTGCCATTTCTTCCTCCAAGGGATCTTTTCAACCCAAGAATGAAATCTGGGACAGATTCTTTACTGCCTGAGCCATATACTAAGAGTTTACCAAAGCAAGAACTGAAACAATTAATATTATAATTATCTGACAATGTAGTTTTAAAGAACAAATCATAATATTAAATGTAAAAAAATAGCTAACCTTGGTTAACTACTTGGCTTGTGCAGTTGCCTCAGTAACTGATTTTATATAAATGATCAAATTTAAAATTACAATAGTTCACCAAGGGGAGTGAGAATAACATTCTAATATCACTTACATTTTATAGATAAGGAGACTAAAGATAAGAACTGGGTTCAATCATGAACCCAGGCACACAACTCGTGGGAACAGCATGGTTATTTCAGTGGCAATTCCTGACTTTTTGGTTATCCCAGTGATTAATAACATTCACCTCATTATCATAGGCCCCTCTGGTGGCTCAGACAGTAAAGAATCCACCTGCAGTGTGGGAGACCTGGGTTCGATCCCTGGGTTGGGACGATCCCTTGGAGGAGGGCATGGTAACCCACTCCAGTATTCTTGCCTGGGAAATCCCCAGGGACAGAGGAGCCTGGAGGGCTACAGTCCATGGGGTCACAAAGAGTCGGACACGACTGAGTGACTAAGCACAGCCCAGCACATCATCTTTAGTTCAGGGAACTCAGAGAGTGCGCTGACCACACAGCTGGGATGGAAGCCGGAAACTATCGCGGCACATAAACCCATTCAGTACTAACTACCTGCTTTGGACAGCTTGCCGGTACTTCTGCTACTGGACGTGCTGTCAGCCCTGCTCAGCACCGTGATGCCCCCGAAACTCGCCGTCTTGGTCATGGCCGGCTTGAGATTACGGTTGGAGCTGTCGGAGTCTGTGCTGCTCCAGGCCCGCTGGTGGTCAGACCACTTGAGTTCATTCTCGGAGCTGCTCTGCCTGCTTCCCGAAGTTCTCCCTGAGCCATCTCGGTTGCCCCTGGAGCATGGCCACCGGAAAGATGCATGGGACAACGTTAGATTCCGTGAGCAGAATGGACACCGAGCCGGGCCTTCCTTGTAAGGATCATCTAGGCAAGACCCTTCTTGTCAACCCTTCCCAGGGCACCGGCTGCCTCACAAGGGACGCCACGGACACCTCACTGATGTACACACAGAATGCTCATGTTACACACAGAAAAACCAAACTGAGAAATGTCACAAAATCCCTCTGCCAGTGAAGGAGCAACGAGAACAACAGGATAGAAAATATAATTGGTAACTTCTCCCATGCAGAGGAGAGAGGGGGGTACATTCTCTGGACCCAAATCAATAGTGAATCAATGTTTGAGAGCAATTATGATGTTGAATGAACCTAAAAGCAACTCCCACTGAAAAAGAGTTCTGTCTTTCTTTTTATCATTAAGTAATTGGACCACAGGAAAATGGAACACACAGTTCCAAAGACGCCATTTACTAATTTAATCTCGAACTTCATGAGAGATATAGATCTGAATGTATTAAGGCTTTGGCAGATGGCACAGAAATCACAGGCATTCCTCTATTAACCTATGGTGAGAATTCTGCCCGGTGAGTGTAACCTTCATGGGCAGAGGAAAGAGCCCTTTATCCCTTTCACGTAGAAAAACTTGTGATAATAACAACAACAGTGGAAACACTACACTGACATGAGACTTTCCAAAGAGATCAATGGAAATAACAAAATAGCTCCATAGGTGAAATGACACATTTGTTCAAAATTCAAATAGAAAAAGACTGAATTTACTGGAAGAGATCCAATAGCCAGAAGTCAATTTTGAAGACTTGAGAGCCTTTCTAAGCAGTGTGCAAAAACTGCATGTATTTTACAGAGGAAGTTGATGAAATTTGCATTTTCATTGGTTTCCAATTGCTTAAAGAATAACTTGGTTACCGTTTTCAAAGCCTTTTCTGCAGTTGGAAATTATGGATCATCAAAATATTCTAAGATTCTTATGGACTATAAATAAGTAAAGAGGACAAAAACCATGGGCAATACATATAACCCCTAATTTCATATCACTGTGTGATGTGACATAAATCTCCCTCCAAACCTCTAAGATGTTTATTAATATTCTTCTAAAGACAATCATAGACTGTTGAGATGCTAAAAGTACACAGATCTGACTGAAACTCTCACCCGCCACATTGCACAGAAGGCATACAGAAAATTTCAGATTTTGCCTTAACTTTTTCTTTCATTTCGTGAAAACTTAAGAAGGTCAATGAATCCAAGAGATAATAAAAATGAAACAGCTAATTTGTCATAAGATTTTGCACAGTGAAGGGAGGAAATGCAACAGAAAACTCACAAAACAAAAAGCACTCAGCGCCCTGCTCTCTTCTCTCAATGTTTTCTTACAAACATCCTCTCTGTGTTCAGTACCTCCTAAACACCTATCAAATTCAAGCAGCCCAGAGGAGCCTGAGTAGAGAAAATCTGATTATTTCCCTTTCAATCTCTAAATTCAGCTTCAATCTTTGGTCATATAGTTCTGATTAATTTGACCCACCCTTGACAAAGCCCAACTAAAGTATTATTTAGCAACAGCGAATGTACCAGGGATGTGACAATAATCTCACTTGTTGCTAATAAGGAATATTTATTATAGGAAGAGATTTGGGGTGGTCCTTAGCATACAGGATGTGTCAGAAGGCAACTCTCCATATGGGGGTGATCATCACTAATTCTGTTTCAATTATCTTCTCCACATCAACTCTTCACCTCTATGGGAGGAATTCAGACTTCCTCTAAATGCCAGTGTGGCTGAGCCTTTCTCTGCAAAGGAGGTGTCGGCCACCATTCCTCAGAGCATTTTGGCATGTTTTGAAAACACTGGGTAGCTCTTCTAAGACTCATTTCATCCCCTGGCCAATAGGGCAACCTAAGATTTCCTTAACTTCTACCTTCACTCTACTGCCTCAAATCAACCCAAGTCAAGATCTGTACATTCATTTTAAAAACAGAATTTAAGTTTTTGCTTTAGAGAGTTAGCATTAATGAGATTTAAAATGATGCATTTAATTTATGGTCTCTAGATACTGATACCCAGAAATTATCTTTTTTTACTGCTTTATCCATCATTCACTTTAATACTGGTAAGGTCCAGAGTTGAACTGCCTGTCTACTTGGGTGTGGGATCATAGCGATTACATCCATAAGTGCCTTCCCATCACTCCTAAGCCCAGTCCTGATTCCCTTCTAACTGGGAATCAGGAAGATGATGATAATGCGTTATCTGGTCATCAAGAGGCACTGGCCCTCTTGTATGTAACTGTATAGAATTTGACCCCAGAGTAGTCAAAGAGCAGGTACTCTCAGTTCTGCTTCTGTGCTGAGTAATGTAACTGATAATTTTTATTTTCCTTCATGTCTGAACATGGCTTTTTTTTTTTTAAATAAAGTTAGGTATGATGTAGACTTTGAATTACTTTTATCAGCCTGTGGATTGCTTTGCACTAAGTCACATTCCTGAGTCTGTGCTTGGTAATTTTAGTGGGTTACAGCATCTATATTTGTGATGGTTGACCTTAGTAGAAGGTAGTTCTGGCTAGGGACCCAGATTTGGGGCTATCTTTGCGACCCCATGTACTGTCCATGGAATTCTCCAGGCCAGAATATTGGAGTGGGTAGCCTTTCCCTTCTCCAGGGGATCTTCCCAACCCAGGGATCGAACCCAGGTCTCCCGCATTGCAGGCAGATTCTTTACCAGCTGAACCACAAGGGAAGCCCCAAAACTAAATGCCTCTAGGAGTCAAGAATTTTATCTCTACTGGTGTCAAGAAACCAAGCCATGGTGTGTGACTGCATGAGCACTGGTAAATCCTAGTATTTTCCTGGGCTTTCAAGGGAAACAAATTCAAGGTTATTTTCTTAATCTTCAAGTATGAAAATAAACTGTCTAATGATACAAGAGGAAGGTGTTAGAAATGTTGTTCAACCTAGAAAAGTAAAAGCTTAAAAAAAAATAGATCTTGTTTTTTGTTTCTGCCAGAATGTAAAGAGAAGAAATGAAATTTTTTGATGTTGGGGTCATAAGCTCAGATTTATAGAAAAAAGATATGTTCAAAGCCCAGAATCCATTTACTTTTTTTCTTTTTTTGGTATTTTCTTCCTTCTAAGTGGTCAATAACTTTTATTGTTTGGTTTGTTTTGCCTTTCCTACAATAGAGATGAATCCTAATAGTCATGAAAACACTAGCATATTAAATATATGTGTGAGGTATTCAATATACACTCACAAATATATAACACAGTATATCCACTGCCCTACAATGGATGCTAGAGGTACATTTAATAAAGTGATGAGAGAATGGCTATAGACCCTTTAGTTCTCTGGCACTCTCTAGCCTCATATAAAACTTTATATATATATATATGTTTATATAATTATATGTATATTATATATGAAACTATATATATGTGTATTTATTATAAATACACACATTCCCCTTACCCCACACAGATCTAGATTTTATATAATTCATTATAATTGGAGACAATCCCATATCTTTCTTTAGAAATAAAATTTGTGTTTGAAAAAATGTTGTTTGAAATATTATGATGGATAGTAGTGGCTAAAAATCAACTACTCAAATAGAGTTATCATGGATTTGTATTCCAGTACTGGGAACATATACACAATTGCAACCTGCCAGAGAAATATTAATTCAGTGCAATTTAGCAAAGTTGATTTGAGAATGTGAAGTCGGCGTATTCCCAAAGTCAGCCCTGGAGAAAAATCCGGAGAATCAGAGGAAGAATCCTAAAAAACTGTAGACCAAGCCGTGGTTTGCCAGTCCTGTGTTGTATAGGCCCTAATAAAGCTTCAACGCCAGCTCAGTAACAAGCTTTACAAAGAAATAACCAAACATATTTTCTTTCATGAACAGAGATAGTTTACACTAATACACTTATAGTTAACATAGATTCCGGCACATAGTCTGAAAACACAGTTTTAAAAAAGGAAACCATACCAACCGAAAGAGCTGCCTTTTCTTATAGGTCTCACTGCATATGTTACTGTCTTCCAAGAGCCTACTGGAAATGAAAAACATGATTTTTATGATATGAAATCTAAGGGTACTAAATGCCCTAGGTCACATGGATGTGAACCCACTACGGCACACCTGTCTTGCAGATCTACCCCATAGGCTACAGTTTATTTGCCTGATGTTGCATTTTGCGCTCATAAATGAATGGCATCCTGATTTGTCTGTACCCTGGGATTAAGGCACTGATACTAGACAAGGGAGAAAGAAGGGAAGAAAAGACAGAGGGAATGGGAGAGGAGAGGAGAATCAAAGAAACTGACACAGATATAAGAGATATTTAAGTAACTGAATGTATCAGTTGTGATGTTTCTCTTTGGATAATATTAAAATTATTCTTTATTTTGGGGGCATAGTGAAATATGACCTTTCAAAGGCAGATACCCAAGACATATATTTATTTTTGTAGAGAATCTACTCAGATTTTTGCTTCTGGGGACTGTCAAGACTTCTTAACATATGCAATGAGTATTAGTGACCAATTATATGAATATACTCCAATTTGAATATTAGGGATACAAGTGCACTAGCAGTCTTTTTATACAAAACACAAATAAATGACTAAGATTAGGGAGTAAGCAGGGAAAATGGCCAGAAGACTAGGGAACGAGCGTCCTATTAAATGGAATTCTAAATGCTAATTTCATCTTCTGGTAAGGACAGAGAATTTTGGCCTCAGAATCATACCTAAGATGTTAAAACTCAGGGGTTCTTAATTTACTGTAAATACAGAATATTTGTTGAAATCTGTATGGATTTTTGAGGATGTTTTTAGATGTCTTGTAAAGACTTGCTCACTACTCTCATCCCTTTTTCTATAAGAGGTTGTTCAATTGAGGGTAGTTACTTGAAGATTTCTAACTGCTAATATGAATGATGGCATTTTTTAAACCAATCCTCTCTAATGTTCAAGTTTTCTAAGTACAGGAATTTAATCAAATAGCCTCCATTTTAATCAATTTTATAGGGGTGCCTATTAAGCCAACACCTGAAATGAAATTAACTACCTCTTTCTAAATGGAAACCATATTTCCAATCCAAATTGCCCATTGTGATGTAGTTTAATGTGATCAGCACAGCTAATGTGGAATTCCTTAATTCCCCTTGAAAATATGCAATTAAATCAATGGAGCATTTTAATATCTATATCAATTTAGAACTATTTTTAAAAGGTACATGCTAAATTTGAAAACCTCTGCTCTTATACACAAGACTTTGTATAAATGTTTTAACTCATTCATATCATAACCACCCCTTCCCCTACTAACACCCAGCCAGGTATACTCTACAAACTAGATCGGTTTAGATAAGTTTTCCAAGTTAGGCCTTTTATGAAAACCAGTAGATTACTTAGAATGAGAAACATAAAACAATATTATTCAAATTATTATCTGTGTAGCTGCATACAATGATGGGGCACACAAAGTGGCCAATAACACCATATACACAAGGGATTTTAGCAGCCTATTCAATAAGCCAATGAAACTGCAAGTTCCTGTCTCAACATTTATACTTTTTAACGCCTGGGGAAGGTAACAGAATTATATCTTTGTTAGGACCAGAAGTTGAGACTTTAAATAAGGAAACTGTTGAAAGCTATGTTTGGAAATAACCGAGAGAACTTTTGTCCCAAATTAAATAGCTTCTGGATATGCTAAATAACATATATGTGAGCATATATATGTGTGCATGCATAGATATATGTATTTATTTATACATATATTCAAGCACACACTTATATATGGCATATATATATGAATAAACAAGACACAGATGACAGACTCTGCTCCTTTAAAGAGATGAAAAAGCAAATTTCATTTTACCTGTTTTCCACAAAGAGGTTTTCCTGGGAGCAAACTGACTGGAAAACAAACAAAAAAAAGGCATTGGATCAGATGTTCAGGATACGCTGAGGGAGCCCAAATCCTGGCCTGATTTTCAAAATACTTTTTTTCCAAGAGGAAAAACATTAAGAAAACTGTGCAGCATTTTTAGAAGGAAAAAAAGAAAAAAAAGAAGAAGAAGAAAAACAAAAAGGTTAGAGTTAGAAGTGTCAACTTTGCCATTATGGTGTCTCCAGGTTTCAGAGAGATTTAGCCCAGTCAACATCAAGGTCAGAAGGAGAAGTGAGGTGTTGTGAATGAAACTGCAGCAGACGCCTGGGAGCTACAGGGCCCTGAGCTAGTGGGTTCCTCCGGGGCAGCCGAGATCCAGCCACCACCTTGGACCAGAGGCCACGTGTGGAGGAAGGCAGAGCATGCAGGCGTGGCACGATCCGCCTGAGGATGGGAGCGCTGGGAAACCACAATCCTGTAGCTAGGACCTGGCTCCACGAACTCTCACAACATAAACACTTGACCTGCGTGCGAGACTCTCAAAACTGAAGAGATGTCCTCAACCAATGCCCGCGGGGAGTTAGCAGAGGAGGGAGGGAGGGAGGGGTGAGAACAAAACGAAGCTAATCAGGAAAGAATATCAAGTCTATCTAATACATCTTAGTTTTTCACACAAAAAAACCCAGTCACTTTCCTCTTAGCTTCCATTCTCTAGTATTCATGTCTCTGCTATCTTGAGTTTAATACACAACGTAAGGAAGATAAAATTCCGTTACCATTAGGTGCTGGGGAAAGGCGGATCAAATTAAATTTTAACAAGCAAAAAGAGAAGTCTTAACAAAATATGGTATAACAGTTGTAAAATACAACTGTGCTTAGGAACTAACATAAAACCGTTTTTAAAGCACTAAGATTTTAACCACAAACACAGATAACATATGCATGGATTTTCTAAATGATGAGTAAGTTCCCCTCCTAAAGGGATCAAAGAGACTGAACATGCTCATTTTTAAGAGAAAATAACATAAAAATAAAGAAATAATAATGACCTTTCAATATAGAATTTTTGAATCAAAAATGCTATTAATGTAACCACCTCTCACAGAGGCTGGCGGGATGTTGGTTTCTTGCTACATTTTACCAGAGAGATCATTTCCTTCCATAAGCTGAAGGGTTAGATTTGGGCATAATGTTCTTTTCTCAGTGGTCTGAGCGTTTTAATGAGGGCAGCTCTAGAATCACTTCTGTTTTAATCCCTATGCATTTAACATGCATTCTGAAGATGAAGTGTGCAAAAAGTTTATTTACTAAAAGGCAACCATAGCCAATTAAGCAATAGGCTTTTCAGAAAAATACTTTTTAAAGTAATTTGGTATTTAATTTTATAAAGGAAAACAAATACAGATGATGTGCCCCTGACATTATTCCTAAGAGGATCTCTTTAAAGAAAGCTAAATATCCCATTGTTTGTACTTCCTTTAGTTGGGTTTCCCAACCAATTAGAGTCAAGTCTAAGCCAAGTCTTGGTATATAAACAAAGTGATACTATGCCAGATATCCATGATGAATTTAATACTTTGCTATGTTTCAGCTCTTGAGATTGGAAAGAGGTCAATTACATTTAGGATGTTCTGGCTGATTCTGAATAACTGAGACTTGACTACGTCTTTGAAAGAGCTATCAAAGACATGCTGACCTCTTCGGACTTGTTCATCTAATAGCATTTGGTAAGGGAAGCAGCCCAAACTCTTCGAACTAAAAATTAAGGTACATGCAAATTAAAGATGATGCTCTCTAAAAACCCATCTCCAGAGCATCTTCCTGATTTTTGTGGAAAGGTCCTAAAAAAAATCATCTCATCATCCGTCTACCACACTTTTCATAAAGATAAAGACAATTATGGGTTATGATTCAGTAACTGATGAAAATGTATGTGCATGCATATGCACACGTGTGTGTGTATTAAAAGAAGCATTAATAACTTACACATTTTAATAGCAGAGAAAGATAAAATTATCACAGTAGTTAAGCCCAGCATTCAGAGCTGTGAGGTATATGCATTCTCAGATATATACATAAAGGGCTTTGTTTAAAAGGAGAAAAATGTTTTTGCCTAATGGGTTATAGAATTCTCTTCCACATGCTACCCCCAAGCCAGGTGGTACCTCACACCCTCGTCATCAGCCCCCGTGAAGAAAACCAAAGATGAAATCTTCCTCGAATCCCTATTTATATATAAATATCCTTCAGAAATTATCCCCTAGGCAAAACAGGTCCTTCTCAAATATATTGCTTTATCTACTTAACCTTCCTAAAGGAAGCAACATTGCATAGGATTAATCATTAAATAAGTTGACATGCTTGCCAAAAGGAAAGAGGAGTTATATTTCAAATATTTCTTACTTCAAAGGTACACTTATTTATTATTTGAGAACTAAATTGTTGTGTGCTCTGAATTAAACATTTCAGTTCTCAAATAATAGATGATCTGGTCTTATTTCAAGATACCCAAATTCTCAAACTATATTTGAAAAGCTTTTTCTAGAAAATCCCCAAATAAATCTGCATATTTTGATTGTGTACCTATGTACAAAAGCACACACGCACACACATACATGCATCCCTTAGCCATCAAGATACATCTGTAAAATATTCAAGAACACTTCTAATTTTAAAAGAAATTTGGATTTTGCTAAAGTATAAACATCAGGAAGTATTTTTCTATAAATGTCTATTGTAACTTCAAGTAGAAAAAATAATCCTACTTAAGTATATCGACATTTGGACCTGTTTGAACTACTCTATGACTTAATAACTGGCAAAGGAAGCTGGTTTTATTACCTCTGTTTTTAAGTTATGAGGATGTTAAATTAAAAACCAGCTTAAAAAAATTATATGTCTATAACTTAATTTCCTTATGCTGGATTCCTTGCATTTGTTTTATAAATGAGTTAATATACTTACTATCTTGTGTACCTTAATAATTGGGTAGTTATGATCATTTGGGAATCTGGAATTATACAGATAAAGGCTCCCTAGTGGGTCCTGTCTTTATTTTACCATATGTATTTGAGAAAGTTCATATTGCTGTTGTGCCCTTGAGTTTGTGTTTAACAGAGAATATGGTAATATTCTGTTAAATCAGGGTGGCCCCCAGGGACCCTTGCCTTGTGCGATACCACCCATGTACAGCAGAGCTGATCTGTGTGTCTAAAAGAATACAGCAGAAGGGAATATATGTCACTTCCAAGATCAGCTTATAGTACCGTGGCTTCCATTTGGGACCCTTTTTCTTTTCTGCTCAGATCACTTGCTCCAGGGAAAGCTAGTTGCCATGTTTGAAGACACCCGGCAGCGTACAGAGAGCTCTACATCACTCTGTGAGAACTGAGATCTCTAGCTTACAGCCAGCAGAGAACTGAGGGCTGGCGAGATGTGAGTGGTTCTTGGAGTAGAAGACCACGGCACCAAATCTGCAGAAGACTACAGCCCAAACTGACAGCTGCCTGGAGCCCCCCGAAAGACCACGAAACAGAATCACTCGGCTAAGCCTGCCACATTCCCGAACCCTGCAAACTGTGAGATGAGATGTTTTTGTTTTCTTTTTTTAAGCTGCCAAATTTGGGGACCACCAGTAGTAGGTATGACTGCATTGTGTCTACAAGAGTTATCAGACAAGGGAGAAAGACATTTGGCTTTTTATTTTCCGCTAGGACAGTGGCTCATGGTCGTTCAAGTGTCATGAAAACTTAAAATAATATGATAAACACGAGAGAGCTTATCCTTAGAAAAATGTACATATACTCATGAACGTAATATTTTACAGGTGATATCAAGGATTTTAGGTCATCTCTGAAGCCCTTCATGAGCACACTCTGGGTTGTTTTTGTCGAGCTCAGTCTCTCAGTTGTGTCTGACTCTGCCACTCCAAGGACTGTAGCCCACCAGGCTCCTCTGTCCATGGGATCTTCCAGGCAAGAATACTGGAGTGGGTTGCCTTGCTCTTCTCCAGGGGATCTTCCCAACCCAGGGATCAAACCAACATCTCTGGCATCTCCTATATTGGTAAGCAGATTCTTTACCACTGAGCCACCTGGGAAGCTCTCTGAGTATAGAAAGCCAATTAAAAAAACCTACTGCCCTAGGTGATCAAGTGAAAATCAGCATCAGAAACATGCCAGTCTCCCACCTGAATTAGTAAAACCAGAAGTGGTGGCCACCAGAGAGTCTATCAAAGGTGTTTACACCTCCTCTCCCACAAGGAGAAACAGCTACAGCATTGCAGAGAAGGCTGAAGTAGTATTTCACGGAATAAAAGGGCTATGACGATAGCTTTGCATTTAGGCTGTCTCATGTTTAGGTCTGCTTTTACTTGTTAAAAAATAATGGTAATCATACAGCATGTGGCCACAGAGGCTTTAAACAGGAACCCTTGCCTCCAATCTTCAGCCTGGAACCCAGGTTCCTTACTCCTAAATCTCCTAAACAGGGATGTGAGGAAATGCGCTGTGGACTAGGAGTCAGGCTGACCCCGCCTCCCTTTGATGACCTCCTACGGGCACGAAAATACAGAAACGAAGGCTAGCAGGGCAAATGTCACCCCCATCACAGGCATGCATCAGTGATGCTAGTTGCTGTCAGTTGGCAATGTGACGAAGAAAAAAAGCATAATGTTGTTTGTACATTACGTGGGTGACTACTCTTTGCTTTACAATGTAACGATTCATTCATAAACTATATAGCTTGCCAGAATTATACTAAGAGGAAGAATGTGTGTCTGTGTCTGTGTGTGTATAAGAGAGAGAGAGAAAAAAGAGAATAGAGAATAAACTGTCCTTCAGAAAAGTTTCTCATTTTGAAGGTCGATAGGAATACTCTAGCTCCAGTCCAAGATAGGTTTATTACAGCATTATGACTAGAACAGAGCCTCTCATTACTGCATTCTTGTATCCAGCAAACACAAGGAAAGGTCTGCTACGTGTCAGGCTGTCCTTTGCAGCATCAAGAATTCTGACCATAATTAAAAGGATTTTCTAGAATCTTCTAGAATTGTCCCCAGACATCATTCAACAATGGCTACCTCATCTCCTTCTCTCACACTCTCCTAATGTGCAAGCTTTTGACCAGGCTATTCAATTCAAAATTGTATTTTAATGTATCAAAAAAGCAGAGAGGTTCTAGGGCAGATGACAGAAACCCACATGCAAGAAGTGGAAGAAGTGCAGAGTATCACTTCCTCTGCAGTTCATATTAAAGGGTTCAGCAGAAGGTGGAAGACCAGGGAGGCTAGCTTGGGCTTCAAACCTCTGGGGATAGCAGGCTCTTTCCATGGTAAGCATGGATGCCTAGGTGTCTAGATGGCTTTTTAAGGAACAAATCATGAGAACAAATCACAGAGGAGGTCAGATGCCTATCTGACTTAGTAAAGACAGAGGTGTTGGCCACAGAGAATCTACACAAAGGTGCTCATGGCTATACCTCTGCAGAGGGAAAAACCCACAGCGTTTTTCAGAGGCTGCCAAATGCGTTCATAGAAGGGAAAGCCTATGGAAACAGGTTGTCCTTTCCATTCTGTTGCATCTAAATTCAGCTTTTTTTCACCTTTTAATTTGTATGGAATTTAATTACATTTAATTTTGGCCACAGTGAGCAAAAGAATAAAAAAAATAATAATCCCAACCATATTTTCTTTGTTGGGATATGAACAAAAGAAATTGTTTTCTGATCATTCCCTTGAAGATGGGTCACGGAACAAATTTTATCTGAAAATGGGGTGGGGGAAGGGATGAGTATCTTTATTTACCTTTGATATAATAAAGTGTCCATACTTGCTAAGAATGCAGAAAATTCTGTGTGTGTATGCTCAATTGACTTTTCTCTTGTTTGGGAATTCTTTCTTCTGTACAATGTTGGTCTTAAGAAGAAAACCTCGTGGTATCTGTTGGCTAATATAAATATGAAGAGCTCTCTGCAAAGCTGGCAACCTCTCTCCGTATTTACGGTTTATTTTATTGACCCCAAATAGTACCTCGGTATTTGGGAACACACACAAACCTCTGGCTCGTTTTCCATCACTTCCCTGAATCTGGTCGTCTTCCAGAAGCACCTCTGGTCCGCTGCCCTTCGGCAGCTCCCTGCCTCCAGCTTCCCTCATTCCTATCAGCTTCCTGTCTGGGGAATGAGGCTGCCGTACTGCCGACTGAGAGACCGCACTCAAGAGGCAATGAAAACAACTACTCACATCATGTGCAAATATTCTCTCCCTCACTCTCTGATACTCCTCTTCTCTCTCTTCAATTGATTTACTTCGTCTGTCATCTCTAAATGGATGCATTCTGTTTTGCTGAACAGAAAAGAGAAATCAGGAGGGTTACCCAAGGTGAGCCGTTGGAAATCTGCAGTCAAGAAAAACTGTCAGCTGAGAGTAATAAATGTTCACTTAAATAAATGGGGCTTGACAAGTCTTACTCCCTCTGGCCCCCGAGGAAGTCGTGGTGGGCGGTGTGTGTGGGGTGTGTGCCCTGTGATGGCAGGGGTGCTCCTACTCCTGTTGTTTCCTGGTGGGATGCAAATAGCTCGGTGTTTCTGGAAGGTAAGCTCTGAATGTGCCTCAGGCACTCAGCCCGTTTGCTCTGTGATGGGTTCTATCTCCTTAGCAAAGATGTGACGCCCCAGGAGGAGGCAGAATGGTGGTGAGAAAAGAGGAAGTGGCGAGTCCAAGGTGGCCACGAGAATAAATGGCTTTGAAAACTTGTGGTCAGAGAAACAGAGCAAGAAGGGACAGAAAGGAAGATGTGGATGCCATTTCTCTGCATCCTAATTTGTGTTTTTATTCACTCAGTGACTTCTTCTGTGAATCGCATAAGAGGAGGAACTGAATTCAAAAAGACTGTCTGTGGATTAGGGTCAATATCAAGGAAACTAACAATTCAAAGAACCCAGCATGAGGACTGCTCTTCTTCCGCCTTCTATTTGAGTCACTTCCTGTCTTTCTATTGCTTTTGCATCTTATTCCTGCCATTCCGCTCCCAAACGCCCTGCACTAACCACATCCATCCATCCATTCAACAAACATCCACTAAGTACACGACATGGGCACAAGTGTCAAAGTTAACTCAAGCCATGGTGTGGTTCGGGGTGGTGGCGGTGGGAGGAATTGAGATACAAATGATGGACAGTTTTTTTGTTGTTGCTTTTTTTTAAAGTGTCCGAGATGCACATACTGGCTCACAGTGACTCACTGTGGGTAATTAAAATAATAACTTGAGTGTGATGCAGATTGTCTTACCTTTCAGCATTCTAAAGCAAAGTCATTTTCATAAAAGCTCTATTTTCATTGTCAGAGACAGGAAGCGTAATTGCAATGGCATTCGTATGACTTTCTATGGTTCTCCTTATCACTGAAAATGTGTTTTCTTTTGCCATTTACTTAGTTTTCTTATTCATCACCCTGGAACCCACCCCCTCCACCCCAGGAAAGTCTCTCTAGCCTTGTCAATTTCCTGTGAATAAAGCTATTCTAGAACAATGTGATGTTTTGTCACAAGCAAAAAACAGGGAAGGAGCAAGTTCTGCTACAGTTCGTGCAAAACAAGCAAACAGCTGACATGGAAGTTAAAACACAGCAAGGGGTGGGGGACTACAACATAAACTTGGTTCTTTGTCGCGAAGACTTATTTTGGGAGAGTTTGCAAAATCCACCTGGCCTCACCATAACAAGGTTTGTTGTTTACAGCTACATCAGTTGATCAGCGGTCCGTATTGACAATCCAGCGCAATGTGTGCACAACGGAAGGATAAAGCTGTAGGGAGGGGAACGACTGCCAGAGTTACACAGACACCTGGAAATGCGACTGACAAAGCTCTTCCCATCAGCTCAGAGCCTGCGGCACCCCGACCCGCCCAAGGCATGCAGCAGAGCCTGTGCCAAGCACCACCCATGCAGCCCAACACAGAGCCAGCGCTGAAGCAACCATGACGTGGTCTTTTGCTACCCACCGAATGCCAAAGGGGGAGGCAGGGGTGGAGGGCAGGAGGTTGGGGGGGTTCTTTTCAGAGGCAGGGGAGATTTGGGAGGGGGAGCAGGGACAACAGAAGAACGACAAGAACATCAGGCAGCCCACCTTCCAAAACAACAACGTCAGCCACTCTCAAACTTGAGAACCAACCTGAGTGTCTTCTTTATCAATACTAGAGTTATCTCGCTTCAAGATAAACCGCTTCTGGGATTCTTCACCTTTTTCATCTTTTAAATGTTCACAAAACCTTTGCTCTGGTCTGCCAGCAAAGTAAAACATATCAATAAAAAAAGTTTTTTCCCCTGTTTAAAGTTATTTCTTAGTGTTTTTGTTTTTTTTTTTTTCCCCCACAGTGGCATTCAAGAAAAAGTTTACACATGGTTTTGATACTAGAATTGCTGGCAGTATATAGGGAAGTAATACTATGTCACTTCACATGTGTTGTTAGGATACCTTTGCTTTGTTTGGAATTCAGTCTTGTTTGCTGTATGCTGTTCACCATGGTGGAAGTTAAAACAAAATTTTAAAGGCTTGCAAATATATAGAGTGTATTTTCTATTTTCTATAGTTATTTTGACCTCTGTCAGTCCTGAATTTCATTAAGTCCCCACCCTTATTCTCTATATATGTTTAGAATTTGGGATTACTACATTAAAACTAAGAGAATACTTCCTATTACATTTTCCCTTTCGAGAGCCTTCTGAATATGCAGTGAGAGAGGGCTGTGTATGAATTATTTTCATCTTTCTTTAATGACAGATGCTCTGGAATCTGGCTCCAGCAGACTGACATCCTCGACCATGTCTTGTAAATCAGTTGAGTAACTGGGGGAAACTGGAGATGTTTAGCTTAAACAACTTAATGCCTGATTAGCATGGGGAAACTGTTCCAAGCAGTTACATGGTATTGATTAGTCAATTGATTTTTTAAAGATCCTCTTAATCATCTTGTATTATTACAGGAAAGGGCTCCACTACCCTGTTCATTTCCCACCAGCGTCCCTGCACATCAGAGAACTTGGTGAATGGCTTCTGCTTTGGTTAATCACAGAGGAAGTGCTAAAATGTCCATTTCTAGTATAGAAGCAGTTGTAATTGACGGCTCTCCAAAGGTGTCTCTCAGGTCTGATGTATTACTTACTTCTGAAGCCAGGTGGGTTTTCTGTGCCCCTCTGGGTTCAGTATGCATTCAGTCATCAGGAAGCCAAATCATTGCCTCTGTTGTTTAATATGAGTGGCTAGTAATTAAGAGAATCTCATTGTTTCCTTATAGCTCCAAAATAAACAAACAACACTTTAAAAACAAAGGAGCAGTTTAAATGTATAATTCAAATCTTGTTGAGAAATATTGTTTCCATAAGCACTCATACATCAATTATTATAATACTAGGGAGCAGACAAAGCCAGAAAACTGAAATAATACCAGTTATAGCTTCTGGAATCAGATGTAATTTTTGCACTCTTTCATTTAGTCTTTGCAATAAAACTTTGATGTAGGAGAAACAAAAAAAAATTTTTTTGCCTCTTTTACAGATAAGGAAACTATCCCTCAAGTGACTCTTGACCCCAGTTTATATATTTTCCCACTAAGCCACAGGCATCAAACAGCCTGCTTACTTCCTTTCAGAGAAGTGAACAGTCTCTCTCTGCTTACATTGTACTCAGTTGGCTGGAGGGCCTCACACCTCAGGATAAAGCACAGAAAACCTGCATCATATCATCTTCAATATTAATGTAAATGTTATCCATGGAATTAACATGGAATAAAATATAGCAATCTGGGTGTGCGGATATGACATTTTAAGATCAGAGCACTAAGGAGACAGAGTAAATTTGCACTTTATAATGAAAAGATCATTGACAGTAAAGGAATTAAATATATTTTGGTGGAGCCCAGTCACAGGACCCTTCAATCATTTATAACACTATAAAGTCTGACAATATTATAATAGCATGAATAGCTACTGGTCACTGTAAATGAGAACAATTCTCCAGGAGTTTTTTTTAAAGCTTCCCAACATTTTTAACCACTCAGATATTGTTATATACATATTTTTTGTAACAAGGGAAATTAAGATATTAACTTGAACACAAATGCTAATAGTAGCAATGTTAATTAATCCTTTCCTAATAGCCCTGAGCTCTGAACATCTGATAAACTCCAGTCAATGAAATGATTGGAGAACGGCTAAACATACAGATCTATTTCTTGTATTTGTTGCTAATCATCTGTAAATGTTCATTTAGAGATGAAATGGCACCCATGAACATAAGATGAATTTGCTTCAGACTAAATTCTTCTTTTGGAGAAGGAAATGGCAACCCACTCCAGTATTCTTGCCTGGAGAATCCCATAGACTGAGGAGCCCGGTGGGCTAAAGTCCAGAGGGTCGCAAAGAGTCGTGAAGCGACTGAGCATGCATGCAAAGTGCTCTTTAAGGAGAAAAATATTTAGAGTGAGATTTCAGCATACTAACCAGAGATAGATTGCAAGTTCCATGTGGGTGGGGGTCTTGCTTTTTAAAATAGTGTATCCTTGGTGCCTAGAACCATGCCTGGCATTGGGAGGCATTTGGTTGGGTGAATAAATGACTCAGTGTATGAATGAATGAAAATTTAGCACAGCTGTATGTAAGTCACAGTAACTCAGGGACAGATCAAAGAATCACTAAGATATGTGGTCATAAATTCATAAATGTTTAAATTATAAAATAGAACAGGATAGAGTTGGGTTAGTAGGAACATAAATTCAAATTCAGAACATTAGGAACATCTTTAAAAATCAGATTTATGTTTGACTGCAAGCTGACCAAAACTAACGGTGTCATTAAAGAAAAGGTTTTCACACTGGAGGAAAAGAGGTGGAAATGGGAATTTTAACTTTTTTGGTTTGGGAACTTCTCAGGTTAAAGTGACATTACAGTTACACAAGAGCTATTTAACCATTATTTTTGAAACTTCATTTGCATTTCTTCATAGTGCTGGTTTATTTTTATTTCATAGCAGGACATATTCAGGAAAAACACATCCACCACTTAAGCAGGGGTAGTCAAAGTAGCTTGTCTGAATCAATAATGTAAATATTATTGAGAGCAATATTTAGAGCAATGATATTTGTTACTCTGATATAAATTATGCAAATGGCATCATCCACAACTGGTTTCAAAAAAATTTGTATTCAAACATTAGAAATTAATAGTACAAGTAACTAATCATTTCTTGACTTACCAAAAGTGTTTTGAAAGATTATAAAGTAACCATTTGAAGTTTGCATAAAAGGAATAAAATAAACATAATAAGATTTTTCCAGGTTGACTTTATAGAGACTTATCTAGAGGTAAGGAGTAATTTTCAGTTTAAACTCATGCAAACTGTAGTTTATGACTGAAATATTACATGTGACTGCACTAAAAATTACCAGTAATGTACTGTTATATTAAAGCTTTTAAAAATCCTTTTAACCACTAATTTAACATCATAGCAATATTATTTCTTAGCCACAAAATGAATGAAACTATATAATATGGTATGGACCTTCATTTAAAATGGTGATGAATTACTTTCAATGGATCAAGATGAGGATGTAACTGTAAGAAGAACTCCTCAAAGCTGCAAAAGGTCACAGTATTTATTAAATGAATGATAACTAGAGTTTACTATGTATCTCGTGGCCACGCATTATACTTGCCTACATTTTTTAGTATATGTGCTGCTGAAGCAAGCACTACATGCCTACGTTATTTTTCCTGGAAGATGTTAGTCCATGAGTTATTTCTACCTGTTTATCATTACCAAAAAGCAGAGAAAACAAATCTAATGTTTCTTCTTGATTTAAAAAAAAATAGTGTTTTCCCACAGTTCATAGCAGGTCTCTACTGTGGCACTCATTGTTCATGTGTGGAGAACAGCGCTAGCATTTCCAGTCTGTCTTGGGATCCCCTAGTCAATCCTTTCATAAGTTTGAACCAACTCCTCACTGTTCCTGATTAGACAAAGCTCATGAACTGAGAGGCAGTATGGCTGAGTAAAAGGACTTCCCTGGTGGCTCAGGTGGTAAAGAATCTGCCTGCCAATGCACAGGAGACACGAGCTTGATCCCTGGGTCAGAAGATGCCCTGGAGGAGGGCATGGTAACTCACCCCAGTGTTCTTGCCTGGAGAATCCCATGGACAGAGGAGCCTGGCGGGCTACAGTCATGGGGTCGCAAAGAGTCAGACACGACTTAGTGACGGAAAAACATTGCATAAGACTATCAAACTGTCTTACTCAACTGGTTCCAATTTTAGCTTTTTTCTCACCTGAAGCTTAAAAGAAGATGAGCGTGCTTTATTGTGTTTTTTATCTTTTTGATCCAGAAGTATTTTCAGTGGTTTATTCTCGCTGCCAGTTTCTTGAAACCAAATATATATTTTCTTCCCAACAGTTCAGCTTAATCACTCCCCGCTTCCTCCCCCAACATACACACAAATGAAGAATTCAATTCTACTAAATGCAGAGGAGCATCAAGGGACATCTTTGAATTTCATCCTGAATAATGGAAAGATGGTCATCAACATGCACGCATCTTAACAAAGAAATGGGGCTGTGCACAACAGGATGAAATGCTTTATGTGTAACACATTCGTCAAAAATAGTTTAACAGTCAACCATATTAGAGAAGTCTAAGTGGCCCTGTTCCCTTCACATGGGAAAATATTCAGTTACAACATTGACAACTGATGTGTGTGTGTGTGTGTTGTGTGCTCTGTTGCATCTGACTCTGCAACCCCAGGGGCTGTAGCCCGCCAGACTCCTCTGTCCATGGCATTCTCCAGGCAAGAATACTGCCATGGGTGGCCATGCCCTCCTCCTCTTCCTTACCCAGGGATGGGACCCATATCTCCTTCGTCTCCTGCCTTGGCAGGTGGATTCTTCTGCTGAGACACCTGGGGAAGCACATTGACAATTGATATGTCTTATTTATAAAAGAAAGTCCTACATTCTTCTTTCCATACTTTATAATTTCCACTTTCACCTTATCCTTTTGATTCTCTTTTAAATGAGACTACACCTTACAAATTCAGCATGCTAGCACTTAAGTCTGGAAACCAAACACCTTCAACCAACAAACTACAATGTCTCTTTCTACTCTGTACCTCAATTCCATTTTTCCTAGAGACATAATGATACACTCACAGCCTCTCTAGTAGCAGAAATCTTAAGATTAATAAGACACAGGAACTACAGCAAGGAGATTCATTGTAAACAGGCTCTGGCCTTCAACTTCCTCCAAGGTACAAGGGCTAACGTGACTGCTCCTCCTCAAGGTGGACTTAGAAGCAACGAAGGAAGCCTGTAGAAACTGGGCCTGTTTCTGCTGCCTATAGGAGACCAAGCTGCAGATGGAATGAACCAAGTCACCATAATCTGTCTCTCTCCAAAACTACTGTACATACAGGAAAATACCCTATGTAGTATTTATAGTATATAAATACTATAAATAGTTCATGTATAGTGAACCTTCCTCTGCTGCTCCTAAGTCGCATCAGTCCTGTCCGACTCTGTGCGACCCCATAGACGGCACCCCACCAGGCTCCGCCGTCCCTGGGATTCTCCAGGCAAGAACACTGGAGTGGGTTGCCATTTCCTTCTCCAACGCATGAAAGTGAAAAGTGAAAGTGTAGTCGCTCAGTCGTGTCTAACCCTCAGCGACACCATGGACTATAGCCTATCAGGCTCCTCCGTCCATGGGATTCTCCAGGCAAGAGTACTGGAGTGGGGTGCCATTGCCTTCTCCAGAACCTTCCTCTAAACTGCTGCCAACTGTAAAATACAGACAATGTCTTTACACACTTATACACCTAGGCTGGCACTTACATACCATGTGTTTACACACACATGCACAGAGTCCTGATCAAAATGTTCCTGGCTCCTCCAATAAACTCTGAATAGAAATAAGATGGATCAGACGTATAGCCTGTACTTCCATGGAAAGTATGGTACTGAATGTCTGAGAAATGCTTGGCCCTTGAAAGAATTGAGAAAATGGGTCTTATCTCAGTTCTAAGTTTTGCCAGGACAGTTTTTAATCCAGTGTGTTCTGTGGTTCTGGAGTTTTGCATCACAGTTTTAGTATTCATTTTTGTATTAACATTAACTGAGTTCTCTGTTAACTTAAAAAAAAATTAAATGTAAATTAGGATTTTGTTTTTTAAAAAGAAAAGAACAATCAAAAAAACAAATACAATGGGTCTGGTCTCAGTGAAAGGATAGTGTTTGGTTTGTTTCTTGCTTTTATCATCATTTGGGGTTATTGATTCTGTTCATGTTAGTTCTTGTTCTCCAAACCTCAGTCGTGGCTGAGTGACAGGGGTGGTGGATTTCAGGCTTGATCTGTGAATAGATCAGATAAATCAAGACATGAATCTCAGCCTAGCTCTACCTGCCTAGAATGCTGTGAGCTAGTTAGCTAGATACTTGGAAATTATTTTTAAGGCATACAAAAGTTCTTTTTAAAAAATGTTATATTTAAGATACTAACATTATATTAAAGTATGTGCATGGTTCATTCCAAAATCAGTAAATTATACATTCAATACTCAGAGGCCTATAAATAATTTCACATTGTGAAAAGAACATAACATACTTTATTTTCTCTCCTCAACAATATATGTCTGTCTCACCTACAGACTCTGCTGTTGTCTGAGGTATTTGAGGAAAATGATATGAGAAAACACATTGGAGAGAAAAGATATGCGGGTTGGCCATTGTTAATAAATAAGTCTTGACTTTAGGCTGGAGTACTACTGTTTAAAGAAGTAGGTTGTGTGTGTAGGAAAAAAAAAATTGTCATGGTTTTTCTTGAGAGGAATGTAATTCTTCATTAGGTTCCTGACCTTTGGCTTCAAGTCAGATGATTTTCAACACTTTTCCTATAAAAAGTGTACAGTAAATGTGTCCTGTTTAGAAATGACAGGATGCCAACCAACCACTCAAAGAGTTTCCAAGAGGCGCTTGGAGATGGTGATACTAGGTCCTCTTCAGAAGATTAATAAGCAAGCATCGTCTCAGGACGCTGCTCAGTTCATTCCCACTGCCACTCACGTTCCAGCCAAAGGAAAAGGAGGAGAATAGATGTGGGAGGAAGAGCATGGGTCTTTTGGTTTGTTTGGTATAAATGCACTTATCACCTGCCGGGAGTGAAGTGGTTAAGGCTCAAGAACTAAAGATTCCCACCTTCAACCTGAGCCCCTTCAGGAAACTAAGAAAAACAGATGCCCCTTGAGGGTTGCTGGCCACGTCTCACTAGTCTTCCCCGAGAGGGTGGTGGGTCCCTCGGTCCTGTTCACAGGGAAGTCAGCGTGCCTCATCTCAGGGATGTTTAACCAAGTCAACTGGGCTCAACTGCTTCACCCAGAGAGAGGCTCTGTTTGGCTGAATCAGAACAAGTTTCACGGTTCTTGAGATTTATCAAATAGCTAGCTCAGATCATTAAGCAAACCACGGAGGTCACTATATACCACTCCTCACTCCTGGCCAAAACCCACGTTCACACTGGGAATCAGGCACTTGGGCTCCTGAGCCTGGACTCTTAAGCGTCACCCTCAGCATCTGTCTTTGAGTCCTATTCTTGTTTCCCGCTTGTGACGGCCTGTAACCTCTCTCCCTAGCAGAGCTACCATTTCTTTCCTTGCTCTGTGCTGTTAGACTAGGGGATTGGAGGCAAAGACAGTGGGAGAATGTGAAAGACAAAAGAAAAAAGTGTTCAAGAGATGACAACGTTTTAATATGAAGATTTTTTAGAACTAGTTAAACAGGTGCTCTGACAATGCAAAGGCATTCAGATATACATGCGATTCTCTCTGCCTATGACTGATCTTGGCCCTTTGGAAAATACTAGGGAAAGTAGATGGTTTCTAGTCTTCAAATGATACACCATGAACATGCATCTTTTCTCTCGGAGGGAGAAAAGGAGAGAGAGGTGTAGAAATTGTCTAAGAAAAGAACAGTGAGCTGCTCTGGGCTACACAGGTAGAAAAATAAGCAAAAGAGAGACAGTGAAAATTAGACGCAAAGAGAAGAACAAAGCTTCTCATAAAAAAACAGACCCATGTATTTGCGGCATTTACACATATATATTTTAAAGCACTGTTCCTCTTTTAACCTCAATCCTAAACATCAAAAGTAACATGGGACTCCCCTGGTGATCCAGTAGTTAAGAATGAAAAGGACATGGGACACGAGTTCAATCCCTGGTCCAGCAGAATTCCATGTGCCACAGGGCAACTAAGCCCATGCACCACAACTCCTGAAGCCCGAGTTCTACAGCCCCTGAGCTACAGCTACCGGAGCCCGCACGCCCAGAGCCTGTGCTCCGCAGCTAGAGAAGCCGCCCCAATGAGAAACCCACAATGAACAGTAGCCCCCGATCTCTGCAAACAAAGCAAGCCAGTGGCTCAGACGGTAAAGCGTCTGCCTGCAATGCGGGAGCCCCAGGTTCGATTCCTGGGTCAGAAGGAAAGGCATTGCCATTCTCCCCTGGAGAAGGAAATGGCAATCCACTCCCGCACTCTTGCCTGGAAAATCCCATGGACGGAGGAGCCTGGTAGGCCACAGCCCATGGGGTCGCAAAGAGTTAGACACAACTGAGCGACTTCACTTTCACTTTGTGCACAGCAACAAAGACCCAGCACAGCCAAAAGTAAAAATAGACTTTAAAAAGTAACATGATAGAAAGTAAATACATTTTAATTATCACCTGCAGTACCAAGTTGCACACACCCTAATACCTCTGCCCCAGATTTCCAAGGGGCTCATCTGGTATTGCCAAATAATCTGACAGTTAACAGAGAATTCCAACAGAAAAAAATTTGTAAGTGCTAGAGATGAAAACATACTTTTGGCCATACGCTGGGGAGAGAGAGCCCGACTAAAGCAGAAACAGGACCGAGACTCAGTTCAAAAACTCCATTCGTTATTTCAACAAGATGACGGTACATTGTAAACAGAGGCATCGCCAATCATTCAGGCCTGCTCTGTGGGCTGAGTGTTGTGCTGGATGGCTGAGGTGGCGCATGCTCGCCTGTCCTCTTGCTGCCTAGCCCTGAGAAGCAGCGAGGACACAGCGGTGCCAGCGGAAGGTGACTTTTCTTTGCTAACTCTCCATAGTGCACCAGTTCACTTGGAAGAAGGCACCTTTTGGGAATGAATCCCAAATGAACACAATTCTTATTTCTTCCTCTCTCTGGATGACTACGCCCTTAACCCCATGCTCCTGTGGCTATGACATGAAAACATGCATTTGGGCAATTGAGTTGCTTGGAAGAGTAATTTTGTGTTCACACAAAGGACAGGCTCATCTCCTGCACTGACGTTATCCGTAAACATAGATTTTTCATTTTTGAAAACACTGATTGAAACGGAGTATAGGAAGTTTCCACTGACTGGATATCACTCCCTCTAAATTCTGCATATTTTTTCCCCAAATATCGCACCTTGTAGTGGTGATAAAGAAAATCTGGCAAATGCTGTCATATGGGAGGAAGTATCTGTTAATTTATTGACACCACTGAGTGAACCTTCAAAAAAATCTTCTCCCTCAATCATCGTTTCTTATCAGACCACAAAAGATTAAGGAGTGGGAATTCTCAACCAATCCAGGAGATCTTGGGGATGTCGATCAAGATAGTCTGGATTGTTTTGCCTTAAAGAGAGTTAGATTACTTAGTAACATTGTTCTTGGTATGAGACACACTGAGCTGAGATTCTAGCCATGCTGATCATTGCTTCTCTGGAGGTCCAAAACTGAGTCTAGCATGCAAGCTTCAGTAGTTATGGAGCCCTGCAGGATATGGAATCTTCCTGTACCAGGGACCAAACCTGTGCACTTAATGTTCTTCTTCTGTAAAATGAGGCTCTAATGACTTAGGTTATAAGTTTGCTTTTAATATTAAATGAAATAATATACATTAAATAAGATGTAAAGTATCCTGTACAATTGAACAAATAGTATGCAATGCTATTATAAGTGATTATAAGTATCTGAAAAGTCTGAGATTATTTTTTCCATCATGAAAGGATGGATGTATTATATTTGAAGATATCAGAGAAGTCACTAGAAGTGACTGTAGTACGCATGCATGTGTATATATAATCCCCACAGTCTGTTGTCATGACTTAAATATTTTGCACTTCAGGTGAGACTATTTTCTCTCCATGCAAAACTTAGTATGTTCAAGACACATTCTATAGGCACTTAAACTGCAGACAATCTAGAAAAACAGGAATTCTGGAAATAAATCCCAGCCAATATCTAGCTGACAGGCATCCACTTCAGAGGAACACCTTACATGCCAGCATGGTCACTGAAAACGAAAAGTTAAAAAAGGAAGTGTTTTCCCTCCCTTAGCCCTTCAGTTCATTTTTGTATCTTCCATCCAGGTTTTCTGCATTTCTCCCAATCTACAATGACGTTTAAACTATGCATCTCCATGCATTTGTTTTGGGGTACTATTAAAGCGTACACATTGAAACGGTATCTCCAAAACACAAAACCCACAAGGAATCATCTGAGGAATTTCCATCTCAGCCTCTTTCCTTTATAGAAATGGAAACATTTTCATCTAATAATATATCTAAGCCAATATGGTCCCCACAACCATCATAGTTGTGTCCTGATGGCACAGCTCTCGAAATTATCAGTCAAAAATATGCAAGACACCTGGAACCTGAAGAGATGTTCTCTTTTGAACTTTAATTCCATGAAAACATGGCACCAGACTCTCAACATCAAATATAATTTCCCACAGAACTACATTTCTCCTTTGCTAAAACTGCTCCAATTGATTCAGGTCCTGAAAATGTGACTGGATGCTATTTATAAAAGCACATTACATTCATCTTTTTCTCTTGTTCTGAAAGATATTAGCTTCCCCCATCCCCATGTCAATCCCTGGCAAGAGCCACTCAAGTCAAGGATGGCCAGAAAGGTGTCTGGAATAGAGTGGTGGGATTTGACCTAGCTGTGGATGAAAGATTATTAAATTCAGCTCTTCAGGAAATACCTTGATTGTCCATGACATACAGTCATTCGTCTTTTTTGTTTGGGAGTCACAGAGCGGGGACTAAATGTTGATGATCAAAGGCAGGAACTAGACAAAATGCCTAGCAGGCCAGGCACTTTGTTAGAGGAACGATACCTGAAGGTGTTTCCTACACAAGTTCTTCTGCTCTTCCTCAAGGCAAAAACACATGGCATCTATCGTAAATTGGTCATTAAAGGGGAAAAAAAAAGAAGGCAATGGCGCCCCACTCCAGTACTCTTGCCTGGAGAATCCCATGGACGGAGGAGTCTGGTGGGCTGCAGTCCATGGAGTTGAGAAGAGTCGGACACGACTGAGTGACTTCACTTTCACTTTTCACTTTCACCCATTGGAGAAGGAAATGGCAACCCACTCCAGTGTTCTTGCCTGGAGAATCCCAGGGACGGGGGAGCCTGGGGGCTGCCGTCTATGGGGTCGCACAGAGTCAGACACAACTGAAGTGACTTAGCAGCAGCAGTGTTCTTTTGGAAGTGAAGAAGTCTGATTATACGATGCTCATTAGCAGAAAAGAAAAGCTTTAAGGGACAAATTATGTTCTCCAGTGGTATTTGGAAACTTGCAAGAAACACAAGGATTCTGAGATTTGAAATAAAGGGAATGTTCTGTATATTCTCTAATTGGTGCACCTGAAATGTGGCTAGCCTGACTGAGGAACTGAATCTTAAAGCTTACATTATATTTCAATAATTAATTTAAAATGTAAATAGCCATATATAACCAGTGACTACTGTATCAAACTGATTGCAAGTTTGGAGCCATTGCTGAGTTACCAAGAGCCTTTGTACAAAGAGTGTTTTATTTTCTCAAAAACTGTTTGACAATGAAACAGGTCTCAAACATGTGTATTAATATTTATGACTATGGGACTGCAAAATCAGGGTGAATTAAACGTAAATGCACTGTCTCTACTAGTTGAAACCACATCAATCTATTTGATCTATGGGCTTGTCCACGTCTCTTGTGGCCTTATAGAGAAAGAATTAAAAGGACAGAATTGCTTGCCTAGTTTGCAGTCAGTGTGTGCCTGCGTTACAGTATCTGAAAATCATAAGAAAAACCAGAATGAAGAATGAAAAGCAACAACAGCAACAACTAGGAGTATTTAATAGAGAGGGAAGGATTAAAGGACAGTGACCTTTCAGTCCTACTACTGTTCAAAATAGGAGGTCCGTGTGCCAATAATCAGATAAACCGGAAAGCTGATAAATTTTAAGATGTGTTTTGCCCACACAATAAAATGCAACCACAGGACCCAAGACTTCTGAAGCTCAAGGGCCTTTAAACATTAACCATTCCAAACTCTCTCCTGCAGATAAATAAATAATCTGAAGTCCAGAGAAGAGAAGCTCTCAGTGTCCCTGAGATAATAGCCAATCTCAGTAGCCCCAGATGTCCCAGCTTGAGTTCTCCCGACTATGACCTTCACACTCATTCTGCTCATCACAGACTGTGCCTTGAGCAGAGAAAGGGCATCATCTCCACCCCAACAAGCCCCAGCCTCCAGAGAACAGAAACTAATGTCTGAACCACATTGCTGTGCTTGACACAAAAGTTCCCTTCGGTAACATGGCATTCCTAACAAACCATACAATGTGCACAATTTACCAAACACAACTGTCTTAAGAAATTGCTTTATATGAGGACAGTTTTTCAGTTTAATGTGTACTGTGCTATAAAAATGGTCTGTGCTTCAAGGAGAGGTGGGTTCAACAGACGTAGTGTGAAGTTTCTAAAGCAAATGACCACTCATTTTATGTTTTCAGTGACACCATGAAAACATAGTGAGATAGAAGCAAACAGTTGTTGAAAGAAGCAAAACCAAACAAGCAACCTTCTTTTGGAGCCAGAACTTAGATATTACCTGGCTCAAAACACTCTGATTTTATAAGCAAAATAAAATAAAAAAAAACTGAGAGGGCACACTTTACATAACTTATTTCAAATCACCCAGGTAGTAAGTAAAAGAATTGGGTCTTAGAGGCCAAACTTCTGTCTCCAGGTTTGGAGTTTTTGTTATTCTAGAAACCACAGTAAGATCAATGTCTTGATACCAGAAAAAGAAAGAAAAGGGTAATTTTCCTATATATGTTATTGTTGTTTTTAAATGTCTGTTATTTTTAGTCGAAGTTGTAGCTGACATAACATGTTCCATGTTTTCTATATAACCACATGGATTACTAATGGAAGGAAGAAAATTGTGTTTCAGGAGCTAGGTAACAGATCAGGGAATAACAACACTTTACAGCCTAAATTTTATCAACTTTCCTGGTCCACACATAATCTTCTATAGATAAATGCCACTATTATTGATAAGAGCAAGAGATAAATAACACTGTACATTTTAAATGCCATGTACTTTGAACTGGATACTGTGTTCTTATAAATGAATCCACAAGAGAAAGAGAAAATGCTAAATAAATTCAGTGAAGGGGCTTACATTCTTGTGTTGCTGGTCTTGTTGATGATGACCGATTTCCCTGTTTGATCCACGTTGTGATCCAGCCCAAAGTAAGCGGCCACTCGATGGACAAGCATCCTCTGATAGGATGACATCTGGGGAAACTTTTTATAATGATTACTGGAAAGGAATACAAGAAACAGCAGTATCAGCATTCTCGTTTCTGGCCCGTAGTACATTTGAGAGATACACACAAAAAACCGTTTCTTTTTCATTCGAACCATTAAGCTTATTTCATTCCTGGCATCACTCAATGTTCTCATTTCCAGACCAATTTTCCACTTATAGATGTATTGATTAAAGTACAATAAGTGTTTTTGTTTTAGAGTTGTGCATTTCTCAGACCACAGGGAACTCAATGTTTGCTGGGAAGTATATTCTGTTTTAGTCCAGGAGATCTTATCCACAGAGCCAGGCACAGCCACAAATGACATAACATAATACGGGACTGCAGATGTCTATCTGGAGATGTCACTACACGGTTGACACTGAAAGCAGCACAATTATTTCCAGGCATAACTGACTACAGCCAGCTGGAGCCCATTAAAAAACTATAATAAAAACGAAAAGGGTCGCTTCTTGTTACTGCTACTCAATGCTAATCAGTGGCCCCCTGTTTATAGCCATTTTGTCAGGAATTTAACAAGCAGGAGTACACATGGTCCAAGCAACAATTCCCATCAGCACATAGCTCCTAACTCCAATAGCATCTCTATTTAATGAGTCAGCAAACATATTAAATAATGTTTTATCTACCCCTAAATCTTTCCAGAATGAGTGATTAAACCCATACAGCAAACCAAGACACATCAGATTCATTAACCGGCACTGCGATTCAACATACTTGTTGTCACCAATGAAATCAATAATTTCCTGCTCCATTTTCAGGAGTATCATCCTGTCTCTGCAAAATAAATGTTAAAATGAAAAGGCTTTATGGACTGTCCATTCCCAAAGACTTAACAGTTTCATTTACATGTATGGAAAAGATTGTTTAAATCTACATAGCTACAAATCAGTATCGAACTCTTCTCTGAAATATGATGTCGAACTATCTGTAATTCCATTCTCCTTAAGGTGATTCCTCATCTGTTAAGTATGTTCTGCTATTGAAACCTTTGTAGTTTTTAATGCTAACTAAGACATGCAAGGTATTAGGCCCATAAAACACACCAAGTAAATTGTGTATTTTAAATTAATAGGAAACTTTAACAAAGCTAAACCCAAATAGTTGGTCAATAGCTGCCCTGAAGCATATTTGACATTGCTTCTCATTCTCTATATTTTCCCCCTTAATAAGTATCTCTTTGTGACCAGAAAGGCAGAACTTGTAAACTATAATTTATTCACTGGACAAGTACCCAGGGATTAAGACTAGCTAAAAACATAAACATGAACACTATTAGCAGAAAAGAGAAAATACAACAGACAGTTTAAGACATCAGAGATGGACTCAGCCTTCTACAGCTTCCCTCTTAGAAGTGTTTGCATGAATGACTTTACTGTAACATTCTACTTGACTCCTCTAAAAACAAGATTTACTTAATGATTTACCTGGAATTATTCTTTAACGTGTTAATCAGAAACTCATGTAAATCTATGCCTGTAGAATCCGTATATTCTTGGCTGCAATCTGAAACAAACAGCAGGATGGAGTTATGAGAAACGTCAGGGGGAGGTGGGCTGAAAAGGGTTTTCCCAGCCTTTCCCTTTTCCCTTACGCTCAGGTAAACTTTAGGTGAATCTACTGGTGTTAGAGATACATGTTATGAAACTAGCGACCTGGCAACATTAAATCAGGATGAAAATTAGATTCGGGGATTAAGAACACCCAGTAGATTTCCAGTGTGGAAAGACCTAGCTGTCATAGGAGAGGAAGTGGGCACGGTCTGGGTGGGTAGGTGGGCGGAGTCAGATGTCATGAGTTCATTTTGGGCTGTCAATCAGCAAGGGCATGACCTCTCCATGACAGTGATGGGTACTCCCAACCCACAGAGAGAACTCTCAAGAGCTTGAGATACCATGGAACCCTCTTTCTCTTAAAATGGAGAAGGCAAAAACTGAATGCTCTGTTGTAAAACTGTCTAAATATTAACTGATACAAAATATAGGAGGGGATTAAATATTTCCAAGTCTTTCAAGTCTTTTGATGCTGTCTAAAGCTTAATTTCCAAAGCCATCTTAGGCAGCTGTACTTGTTTACTCTCGGATACACCTTGGTTTTAGATGTTCAGCAGCTGAGACAATCATTATAAGCAGATCTGTGGTTATGGAGCATATGTGAAATAGTTGTCATTTCTCAGCTGATCAAATGCCTTATACTATCTCATGTATTTAAAAAAACTAGTCTATTGCCAATTATTCATGGAATTCTTCATATCAACTTAATTTTGTTTTTACTTTTGCTTTCTTTTTTTGTTTGTTCATTTTACTTTTGCATAATTATATGTAAGGCAACACGTCGAAAAGTCTGGATTGTAGCTTTGGGGTTTTATAAGGAATGACTTTTGGGGAAGAAATTTTTCCTGTAGTACAAGTGTGTATATTTTACATGAGACATGATGGGGCAGTATATGTGTTGCAGAGAACAAATTCATTTAGGCCAGATAAAATGTTAATATGTGTTCCATTGTCATTGACAGATACATCTGCACTCTGGGGACACCACTTACCACTTATCAACTGAGAACTGCCAATCCACTGTCTGTCTTTTAAGATAAACATGAAACTTAAAAGATATAAAACTGGGTACCATTACTGTTCATCAATTCAAATTAACTGGACTAATAAACCTGAATTAAGAACAGATTTATATTCACTCCCTTGTACAAGCTTCTCAAAAATAGATCCAAATGAATATCCAAATAAATATGTGATCCTAAAAATAATCTTTTTAGATACACAAAAATGACATCATGAACAGGAAAAAATTAAGTTCACATCATCTTTTACACACACACACATACATACACATATAAAATTTTACGCAAATTTTGGTGGGAGGTGATATTTGTGTAAAGTCTAGAATGTACTCTGTGACTAGTTATGTATAAACTGAGTAAGTTAAGGAAACATTTTCACATTCACCTTTTGATAACATTCTGATCTTGGGTTTTTCAGAGGTTTTATCTTTGTTTTTATCCTTTTCTTTTTCTCTTTCAGAGTCATCTTTCCTAGATTTATCCTCCTCTTGCAGGCTGGGAAAACTGGAAAGCTGTAAATGAATTGATTCCTGTTGGGGAAAAAATATAATAATTTAGAGCCAAATTTAAGAATCTCTGTCTGGTTTCCATTTTGCATAGAGATTATTAAGAAAAGGAAAATGAAAGCCAGGTACAGATTTTTTTTTTTTCTTAAATGGTAAAAAAAATTATACCTGTCAGAAAAATAATGGCTCTTTAAGATGAATTAACTTTGGAGGTCAATGGGAGGTCATGAGAAGTAGCTAGTACTAAAACTTTGCCTTGTGAATAGTAACCGCAAGCAAGCTAAATTCCTGTAGATCACAACTCTTATTTTCTCTATAGGTTTATTTTTAAACAGGTAAGAAAAATTTCTTTATCAATAAGTTTGCATCACAGCTACTATCATGTCTTAAAAATTAACATAAAGAAGACGCTTCTGCAAGTTCTTTCATATAATTCCTTGAACGGAAAAGATTGGCACAAGCACAGACAGACAGATATTACATGAATCATAATGACAGAAAAAACAGACATAAATAAAGGCTATAATAGCCCATTCACAATTAAAATTTTGTTTCAGAGCCACGTAAATACTATTTCTATCACTATGAAAAATAAAAATACAGAATTGAAGGAATCCTAGATATGGGTTATCCTATGTTGCTTACTTACAAAAGCTATTAATAAAGCATTAATACTTACAATAAGCACTGCCTTTTGGAAAAGGTAGAAAATAGGACTATATTTCCCATCAATTAAATATAAATATTTAATATCACTTTAATCCTAGTATCAGTGAATCCTTTCAGGATGTAAGAGTCTCTTGAACTAATGCTTGGTTGACCATTTACAGTATTTGGACTGGACCCACTTTTGTATTTATTGATTTTGTACTGAAACAGATCATTTCATATGAACTCATATATCAGCCATTTGGATGACAGTATATTCACTGTTTTGAAGAAGAATGAGCCAAATTATGTTTTTCAGTTTTTTGAAAAAACTATGCTATGATTAAAACTATGACAAATGAGCCAACATTAAGCCCACTGGTTCTTATGTAAGAGATCATCTAATGGGAAAACTTTCTTCCACTGGCGACATTAACATTTATGATGTAGGGGAAAAATATTCCCAATGACTAATAGCGTTTCCCACTGAAAACTAAGACTTTTTACATGTGACTAAACTGATGTCTCTACATCCTCAAATTATGGCCAATCTGGGATTCTTAGTGGTTCCTGGTAAACCTAGCTGATCTGACAAGCAGAAAACCAAAGTCTTCCAATGGCAAGTTTCTTTTTTGGGAGGGGCTATTGTGTACTCTGAGCTGGAATAAAAAGTCACCATGGTTGGAAAGCTGCATGATACAGAGTTTGAGTTAAAACACATTCTCATGGTAAATAGTTATCTTAGCCGGGTTTCCTGATATTCACATGTTTATCCTGCGGATGGACAAATACAAACTATCCTGGGGACGGCCATATACGAAACTGAGTGTAATCTGATGATACGGTCTTTTATCATAGCACTTGGGACAGAAATGTCTTAGTCTGCAAAGATTCAGGCAGACTTTGGTGTTACAGTTTGCTTCCACTTGCTAAGGGAAAAGCTGGAACATTTTTGCTCTGAGTGGGGAAGAATCGATTCGACAGTGAGTCAGGAGAGGAAAGTGAGGGTCCCAGGTCAGGAAGTGGTCTCATTACTTCTTCAAAACCGATGGATCCATCCAGCCTCGGTAAGTTTAAATCTAAAATCAAAGAGGCTTGGAAATATGAATGCAACAGCAGAGGCTAAAGGACGTTATCACAAAAATGTACAAACTCCTGCCATGTGTTGACAAACACTATACTCAGAAAAACACCTGCCTTTTCTACACGTTATGGTGTTGAAAAAACACACGAAAGTGCTATAGAGTTGGTAAAAAACAATCTGTTCTTTTTTAATATTTTTATTGATATGCTCAATAATAAAATACAAGTGTTAAATACATCAGTACAGGATAACTTTATCTCCAACAACAGGAAAAGAATGATTCAAGTTGCAGCAATACACTGATAGGTAAAGAGGATAACATTAGAAAAGAAACACTTCCTTTCACTTAAGGACAGACTGAACCATCCGCTATGGGTCTGAGATCAAGTAATACAGGTAGCAAGAGGTTTTTCCCACACAGGAAAATGAAGGCAGTTTTCCAAATACTGTGAATACACACACATTGGGGGAACCATACAATCCGTATACCGTACACTTCGGCCAGTGTTGTCAGGGATTCAGTTCCCACATGATGTGAAGTGCCGGTGGTACCTAATGAAAGCATTGTATACAAGCTCAAAGGTCTGCTTTTTCATTCTCTAAAAGAGCAGCAGGGCTACTTGCTTATATGTGTGTGGGGGGGCGGGGGGTGGCGGGCGGGCCCTGCTCCCACCACCTCAGCCAGTCCCCAGGAAGGCTTGCAAGTTCTAATTCCTACACAGCTAGTCTCAGTTACTCAGCATGGGGCCAGCAGGAGCAAAGTACCATTTGCCTCTTACTTCTCTGCTCCAAATGCAAGGAGTAACCTAGGCTTAGGTCCAGGGTGGGTACAATGATACAGATGATCACTTGAAAAAAAAAAATCTCCTCCCAGAACCTCATCAAATAGGATGAAAAAAATCAGATGAAATCTATAAAGGCTGTGTTCTTCTGCCTGGCATTCGGAGCAGAGGACCACTGGGGCATTATCATTCTGCAGAATTAATATGTATTGTGTGCATTACATCACAAGCCATCCATCCACATTTAATGAGATAAGCTGTGATATTCGCCTCATTCCCCCTTTTGAATCTCCATACAAAAAAGAAGCACAAATAAAATGCTGAACAAAAGCCACATGTTTCTCAGAGCCCAAGGAAAATAAAACTTGTATGAAACATAGTGATGGCTACTGAAAGCTAGCCTGCCCTTGGCGTACGACATGGGTGGCAGGTTAAGGAAATGAGGCTAGGGGAAAAAAAATACTCTAAGGATGATATCTACGAGGAATTTATTTTTGGTCCTTTGAAAGAAAGTGCTCTCAACGCTCTCTGTATCCAAGAGGAAAATTTTGAGAATTTTAATTAAATTATAAAGAGAAAAGCAAAACACAGCCCCCCCAAATAATGCTAACTTAATCAATTTTTCCTCCTCTGAGTTCAAATAAATCATTTTACTTTTGTCCTGACTGCTCTCAGCCTCTGATAAAACAAGGAAAAATTTTAACAGCAAGACCATTTTTCTAAAAGCATATATGATGCCTGAAAGGCAAACAAAAATAAATACCATGTGAAGAGTTTTGTTGGAAGTTGAATTTTTAGAGCTGAATAGCCTTGCTGTAAGGAGCAAAAATTAGGTGTAAGGATGTGCAGCAAAGTGTTAATAATATTAACTTAAATTCACATTCATCTCAGATTTATTTCTGGACCATTTTTCCAGTAGTGAGAAATCTCCACCAAAGGCCCTAAAAGTATGTCTCCAAAGCTCCATGCACCTAATTCACTATTTCTGAAACTTCATAAGAGCCAAAATTTGTGTTTTTATAGGCAAGTGCATTTTGGGGAGGTAAGACTCTCCACTAAGGGAGGAGACGTGGTACTTAGGACTGTATTTGGTTCAGTCTGATCAAGAGAGAGCCTTTGAGGAATAGCAGCACGGCCGTGCTTACATTTTAAGTTTTAATCTAAAATCTTTTGAATTCCTTTCCATGTGCAGTGTTCAGAGGGTCTGGAAAAAAAACAAATGTAATACTTTGAGACTGTTCAACTAATTTAGGGTGTCTCAGAAATGGGGGAGGAAGCTGGACTGTGTCCTTCTTCAACTAGTTTGTGCTTCCCCCCAAGACACTGTTTAATGCCAAATAAATGTTCATGCACACGAAAGTAGATCCCGTTCATCCATGACCCATAAAGACAGGGCGGATACCTGGTCCTGAAGACTTTCCCCTCCTGGTCTGGCCGAGGACTCTTCACAGACAGCAAGGCTGCGAGTCAGTTTACCTTTTCCTGCTCCTGACTGGGGAGGCGAAAGAAATGGGAAGGAAGGGAAAATAAAGGAAAAAAAAACAACCAGGAAATAAACTCAGTCTGTCAAACCATCTCCACCTTCTCTGGACATTCCCAAATCAAAAATTTTAAAAGCCAGCTTCAAATCCATAGCTCAGGGCTGTCTACACTGGTTCCAAGTGTTGGACCCCTGTGTCAATGGGGACAAAGCGTCTACTTTGGCTCAAAGCATCGGATCTGTGTTGATGGCAATGCAGGTGGAGGAGAGGGTGGAAGAATAAATTTAAAGAAAACTCTTAGCAAACTGCCCATCGCACTGGGAATGTACAAAGAATGTACAAGCAAGGAGGAGAAGACAACACAGATAAATTTCTACTAAAACTGGGTTTGAAAGTGATCTGACTGAGAAAATATGTTAAAAGTTGAAGACTGTATCCTAAACATCAGAACCTGTTTACTTCAAGGCAGAAACTAATCAGACATACAAAAAAATTTGCCCCAAATTTGATTTAAAATGAAAAAATGAGCAGCAATTCATTTGTAAAGCACTGTCAAATTTGCCAGGATCAAATATATATACACTGCAGCTATGTGAACCCTAAATATTCTAATTAAAAAGCACATAGAGCAAGAAAGAGCAGTGTCAACAGGACCACGTTAAACACAGGCAGCGCAGATGCAGCCAAGATCTACATACAGCCCTGTGTCTCCTTGGCAAATCCTCTAATCCTATGTGACATATGCAACCAGGATATCAGGTCAACACAGAATTCCAGAACCCTACCTTGGATTTTCTTCTCTCTTGGTTCTGAGCCGCCAGACGCCTCTGTATGTTAGAAACAAAATCAAACAAACCACCAACCAGGAGAGGGAAGTGGGGGGAGACAGAGAGAGAAAAAGATGTCACTAGAGTTGAAAAATCAATAACAACAGCAATTATAACCATTGGGGAGGACGCCTCCTGCCCTTGCTCCTCTAAAACTTTTGACCATTTAGCTTTTCTCCTTCCCTCCTCACAGAAGCTCATGTGTGCTTAGTAGCTCTGTTCTGTCTGACTCTTTGTGACCCTATGGACTGTAGCCTGCCAGGCTCCTCTGTTCACGCGATTCTGCAGGCAAGAATACTGGAGTGGGTTGCCGCTTCCTTCTCCAGGGGATCTTCCTGAACTGAGGATTGAACCTGTGTCTCTTACATCTCCTGCACTGGCAGGCAGGTTCTTTACTGTCTGAGCCACCAGGGAAGCCCCACAGAAGCTTGTTGGGGAGGGCAAAGGCTGGCCTTGAGGTCATTTGGCCATTATGCCATTATCTGCCTTTGCACATTTATGAAATAAAAACAGTTAACACTTTTGTAGTTTGGTTCAAAGAAAATCGATACAGGTTATTTGCAAGTCTAGTTTGTTTTCCTTCTACCAAATCTCCTTCTCTCATAAATCCTGACCATTTAAAACATATCACTTTTTGAGTACTCTCAATCACCCCCAAACTGCCCCCTGCCTCTTCCAGGCATTCTCTCTCTCTTCCTGGCTGGGAATTCTAAGCTTTTCCGCTAATAAGAATCGATGCTTAGCCTGCGCAAGAAGGTCAACCTGCCTGCCAGAGCTCATGTCTTAGATATTTCTTGGTCTATCATGAGCTGGCCCTTCCTCTTTTCATGGAATACAAATCTATTTTTAAAACTCAGCTAGTATAAAGCTGCCTCAGGAGAAGCTCTCCACAAACTCCTTGAGGTGGTCTGGAAATTAATATGGAGAAGCTGTGGGCAAATTCAGTCATTAAATATGTTCTTTGGCTATATATATATATATATATATATATATATATATATATATATATATACACACACTATTTCAAAGGGCATTTTGACCAGAATGTACTGTTTAGTCAGAAATAAAGGACTAATAAATGGGAAAAGAGAAGATTTGCTTTATGAATTTTCTATTCATTTTACTTGGGATTCCCAGGTGACTCAGGGATAAAGAATCTGCCTTCCAATGCAGGGGGGAGATGTAGGTTCAGTCTCTGGGTCAGGAAGATCCCCTGGAGGAGGAAATGGCAACCCACTCCAGTATTCTTGCCTGGAGGATCCCATGGACAGAGGAGCCTGGGGGCTCTGGTCAATGGGGTTGCACAGAGTTGGGCATGACAGAGCATATGTACACATGTTCATTTTACTAGTCAAACTCTTTACAAGCAAGAAGACAAACAAACCTTCAGAGTATCTTCAAAATGAAAGAAAGGGGTGCACAGAGTGGTATGACAAATGGGATTTCTCCAGGCTCACCTGTAATTCCAGTTTCTCCTCCTCGTCCAGACTTTCAGATTTAATCACACCATTCTCCGGAGTGGCCGTCTCCTGCTCAGGCCCACCTTCTTCCACTATGGTCTGACTCAGGTCTCCTGGCTCAGACATTCTCCCAGATGCAAATTAAAGTCACAAGGTTTGACACCCTATAAGGTGAAGACATCAGAAAATAAAGTCAGCGCAGGGTGAAGTCTTGACCATTACGGTTGAGATACTGGATTCTTCCCTTTGTTCTCAAAATCAAATGAGCAACTCCAGCCTCTCTGCCAATTGCACCCCAAAGAGAATAAAACAAGACCAAATCAAGGACCCCAGACAAACACCAAGAGGCAGATTTGGTCACTCAATCCCTTGACACACACATACACATGCTCCTATCAATACACCTTGCTGTCAGGGTGGATCAATACATCTTAAACTGAGACACCCAAGTCCCACACACCTCCCGGTTCCTATGCTCCACTCCAAAATGGAAGCAGAAGAAAAAGAGGGTATTTCCCCAACTCTTCCTCCGCTTCCGAGTTGGGAGGTGGTACCTTTCTGCTGCATCTCTAAGATGACTCACAAATGATTTGCAAGTTTCAACCATAGACATACCTTCCTGGGTCTAAGGGATTCAGTACACTCTACTGAGGGAGAAATCAACATAAGAGGTAGTAATTCAGAACACATACAGGATCCCAATCTGGCAATAAACCATCAGGGACTTCAGACTTCAAACTGACAGAGACATTATTAAAAGCAGAAGCTCTACCCTCAGCCCCTGCCAGTGGCTGGTGCTGTGGAGATCCTTCGGAAGTAACTCCAATGAAGTTATCACAATTGAACTCCGATGCTCCAGGCTCATAAGAGATGACTACACAGATGCTAGAAATGACTTTTCAAAGTATAAGCCTGTTATTAGTATTTTCGTTCCTCCCTACCTCTATAAAGCCCCTTCTGATGTGCTGTCAAATGAAGCTCATGAATAATTCAGCTTTTACTTCCTCCTCAGTTTTTTTCTTTTTAAGAAAGAAAAAGGGAAAAAAGGAAAGAAAGGAAAAAAGAGGAAAGAAAGAAGGAAATTTAAACAGGACAGAAAAAAAGAAAGGAAGGAAGGAAAAAGAAAAAATAAAAGACAGAAAGACCTTGTAGCCTAGAAAGTCACTTCTTTCACAAAAATTCCCAAGTAATGACTGCTCTGTTCCCAGTCATTGCAACGGTAATTATTAATGGACATATCAGTGTCTTGATATGTTTCTCTGGGAGTGTTTAATTACCGTTCACTAATTCAGTACTAATTCAGTAACTTTATTTCCAAGTGGACATAGGAAACATGAGAAAAATCTAATAACACAGTAATTCTGCTGCAAATATGCTAAGACCTACCATGACAGGACAGAGGGTATCTAATGATATTGTTAAAAAAACACAGGCTCACTGGGCAAAGGATTGTGGGAATGGAAAAGTTTTCATCAGGGATGATGGCTGGAGTTTGTGAGGGGCCAGTGAGCAAGGCTCAGAGGTTTGAGGAGGTTTGAGGATATTCCCTTCAGTGTATTCATATTTCAGTGACACGGGGGAGAGACGCAGTTAACCAAATAAAAAGTTCTGTTTCTCAAAGCAAACAGTTTGTTTCTCAATGTACTGAGTCGGGGGGAGGAGACAGGACTTCTGTTTCCCTAACTTTTTTTCCTGGAGCATTTCAATCAAAAACAGATGATGACCAGATTTTTAAAAAAAATGAAATGCACAAATTGAGCTCTAATTTTACAGACTCTGAGCCAGCTGAATCCCTTATACAGATGCTGTCTGTTTGGGTGGCCTTTCAGGAACTGTTCCAGGCAAACACGCACATTTACAGACGGAGGAAAACATTCAGACGAAGTGACAGCCATCCGATGGCAGCTCTTTACCTTTCCTGCAGGAGTCCGGCTGCCGGTCTTGGCAACTCACGAGCGGCTTCTGTCCTTCTTCGCTGGGAAAATCCACACGTGGGATCAGAGACAACGGGAGTCCCATGTCCCCATTAACAGTTCAAAACGCCCATCTCCATGTGACTTCCTTACACGGTCTGACACATCGTCCACCTGAAAAAAAGACGAGAAGTCAACAGTAACGGTAACGGCAATGATCATGGTAGGGGCAAAGGGCTAGACAAACAAGACTGGGTTCCTAACACTGATGACCGGCCTCCAGCAAACCACGTTCACGGCTTGATCCACTCCACCTGTCCCAAGCTGCCTGCTTCTTCTCTAATGAAGGCTCCAGCCGGCTGTTCAAGTCAGAGCGGCACCCACGCAACGAGCTAAAATTAACAATTGCATTATGCGCCGAAGATTACTCACTTCAATTTTAACCTTTTTTAGTGAAATCTCGCACTTTATATTAAAAAAAAAAAAAAAAAACAAGCTTGTGTGTTTGCCTCCACGACAATCCAGATCACCTATGAGCAAAAAAGTCTTGCCTCCTTTTTTTTAACCCCAGCCTTTGTCTTAATTATAGATCAATATAATCTCCAGAGTACTGTTTTGTTTTGTTTTTTGGTGACTCTTTTCTTTAGGAAAACTATCCTAAGAAAGCACATTGAACAATTTTTGACTTAATGAGGCATTAGCTGTAAAAGTGAAAAAAAATACAAAGAAAGGAAAAAGAAACTTTCATAATGGTATTGTTGAGAGCGCTCTTTTTTTTCCTCCCCTGACAGTTCAGGAAGAATTCCTAATATTCTCGTCGCTGGGTGAACACCATCCATCCATCCCCCGCCCTCCCCATGAGGACTGCCACCACCAGCTGTGTATTCTGTTTGACAGCGAAGCAATCCTGCCAGAGGGATTCAAGAGACTTGCAAACTTTTGAACCTGCTGAAAACAATCCTTGCTAGAACGTGCACTTTCCTTTTCTCGCAACTCCTCCAGGAGCAGCAGCGAAGACAGCCTGAATGCAAACAGAGACAGATTCCTAATAACATTTGCCCAACCGGAGCTGTATCTCTCTCCCAGCGCTGCAACTCTACCCTGGCGCACATCTGCTGAATACAGCAGCCTGCACACGTGTTCCGCCACAGACCCGACTTTGAAAACACTCAGTGCATCTCAGTTATTTACTCTGAAGTTTAGAAACCTCCCTGCCTCCCCCTCGCTCCCCCTCCCAAGCCGCCAGGAGCACAGCTGGCTCCTCATCAGGTTTTACTGCAGCTTGATGAACAGCCTATTGGGTTATGACTCCATTTGTTGTGGGAGAGGAAAACAACTGTTGAAAATTCAATCGTTTCTACAGTCAATCCTTTCCAGCTTGATTGACGTCTTTATTAAAATGGCTGTAAAAAGTGTTTCTTTTGTTGTTAAAAATTATATAACTATTTTTTAAAGGACATATTGGCAAAGGAAATAAGAAGTTAGGATCAAAATGCATTGGTCATCGACAGTAATTTAAATTTTTCAATTTTGACCAGTTTTGCATCACAAACACTTGATATTAAATAGAAGTCAACATGCCTTAAAATTAGGATCTATTTAAGCAACTGGCCACATATTTAATATGTCTTAAAACAGAGGCACCTGTGATAGATGGATTTACCAAATGGTTTCTGGCTTCTGTTTTCCTTTTGTCAAAGAGAATGAAGTTATCAATGATCACTGCAGCCTTCCCGTCTCCTTTTTCTGATGCTCCTATTTGCACAGTGGGGTTAATCCAGCCAGTGAAGTGCTCGTGCGGTTTTCAGATCTAAGCCTTAGATGCCTTATTCCAGCCCCAGTAGGTGGATGCAAGATATAATTCTTTCCATGAAGAAGGAACAAACTGAGATTCACGTAACCATCTCAGAGCGTGAACAGCCTGGATATATAGTGTGTGCGTAATTACCAGGACACGTTTGGAAATAGCACTGTGCTCTAAAGCCAGCGAGGTATTATTCTTGCATTCCTGAATCATAAAGTCATCATCCACCAAGATAAAAGGGAATATGGGCATATGGGAACGAGCAGAGAGGAACATATGGATCACAAATATTTTTGTAACTGATTAAAATTGTTCTCTTTGCTAAGATAGTGTTGCCAGGAAATCAACCCTAGTCCAGCTTTCCGTTCCCCTAACTAACCCGACTCTTCCTCTGTCATTTAATCTTCACTTGTTCCGATTTCTCCCATTTTACACAGAGAGGCAAAACCATGTCTAACAAATATATTTTATCCAACATTTGGTTAATGGATATTCTGGCCAAGTGTCAAGTGTTATGTGGTTGTGGGATGGGGGGAGAGAGAAAAATGGGAGACACTCAACAAATGCACAGAATAAAAGTTACTGCAGTTCTTTCAGTTACAAGATTTTAACCATAGATTAGGATGTGATATTGAGCAAAGGCAGGCAATGAACAAGCTATAGGAAATTGATCAATAACACTAGCAGCTATTTACAATGAGGACAATAATGACCATTTCATATTCTATTCATGCTGTTTCTTATTTTTTTGGCTGACTTTAGAGTCGGACACGACTGAAGTGACTTAGCAGCAGTAGCAGCAGAGTTGCAAATAGTAGCAGCTGGGTTTGTGGGGACGAGAAAGTGAGGGAGAGAGAAGTACGATGCAAAAGACCAAACATTCTTTCACCATCACCAACAAAATAGGTGTGTCCTAATCATTTGTCTATGTGTGTCTGCATGTTACATATATTAATCGCTGGGTTGTTGGGTGGAGAAATAAAGCTTGAGGTTTGATTCCTATTCTAGCAGTGATTTATTTCTCAGAGGATATCTAAAATGGGATATCAAATTCTATTTGCAAGCTGGGAGAGTCACTTATTAGTCACTTTTGTGACAATCCTTCTATTCAAAATCAGCAGAGGATGACTCATCCCAAATCACTATAGGTCCTTTATGATGAAACAACACAATCAAGATTTACTTATGTGAACAATTGAGATGGTTCTCGCTTCTACACTATTCCTTCTTTTTTTAGCTGGTCACAGTTCTGCAAATGTAAGCTGCTGGCGAACTGTGATATTAGTCATCTGTCAATTGGCTGCATAAGGTATTTAAACGCTGCAACCCCTTAGCAACCAAAGACACAGCCTAGTCTCAAAGCAGTTATTCTGTTAAAGTTTTATAAAAAATAGTTTGAAGGTTTAAGATTAAGTTTAAAGACTTAAAAAGAGAGAAAAGTAATTGAAAGGTAATCCTTTTAGAAATGAGAGCCACCATGGCATCATGGCATGAACAGAAGGTACAGATTAATACCTTCAGTGAGGTTGAACATTTCCCCAGGTAACAGAAAGATGTCAATAAGAAAATTTCACATAAGTTTACTTTCCCAAAGAAAATGTTCTCCTTCAACATACGTGTGTAAGAAACACTCAACCAGGAGTTCTATCCTTTCATTAAACTCTTTTTGGTCAACTCCATGCACAAGCATTCTGTAAGATTCTTGAACCACCCATGCAAATGCCAAAATAACCAGACAACTGTTTTGGAGGAAGAACCTAGGAGGAGATTTAAGAAGAGGAATTTTCATACTAGGGGTTTAAGGGTAGAATTATTTTACATGAATATTCTTATTTCAACTTGGATAGCTAGGCAGTTTATAAATATACTGTAACTCATGTGAAGAACAGTGCTTTTTCTTTCTTATTACAGCAAACTGGACATAAACATAACCTTCATCAATATTTATCAGGCTTCCAATAATGGAAATAACTGATGTCAAAGCTTTGGACATAAGAACAGTACCACGAAAATCATAAGTGCCTTTAAAAATAAGAGGGGTCAGATCTCAATAAAAGCATTCCAAGGGGGAAAAAAAAACAACGTTTCAATTCTTCGCTTTCCTAAAAAGTGTTCATGGAATCTCTACCATGTGCAAGGATGTGCTAATACAATCTCAAAAGGAAAAATCTTTTTTTTAAAAGAATATAATAAAAGTTAAATAATTCTAATGGATCCACATGAAAAAATTTAAACAGTTTTATCTTCATCATCCTCTTTTTGATTAGTCATCAACTGGAAGATAAAGATGTCTTCTGTTTTTATAATTCTTAAATGTTTTCTCAGTGTATTTCAAAAGAAAAAAGGCATATACTTGGGAGAAGGAAATAATGTACTGAGTCCCATAATAAATATTTGGATATCTCCACAGAGTGGACTAGTTGATAAAAGCAATAAAGCAAAATGTAGCAGAGACTGACATAAGATTCTACATTTGGGTTCAAAAAAATAGTTGCATAATTTTGAATTTTTAGGTTAGACAAGAGAAGACTTAGGGAGGACAAAATAGCTATTTTCTTATGCTGTTTTAAAACATTCAGAGGACAAGGAATTGGTCTTTCTTGGTATTGCTTCAAAAGTTAGCACTAGGGAAAAAAAAACAACAACACCACAGAAAACAACCTACCTTTTTAAACACAGAACTACCATATGACCCAGTCATTCAACTCCTAGACAGATATCCACCCCCGCCCCCCCCAAAAAAACAAACCAGAAAGCTAGGACTAGAACACCAATGTTATTATTCACAATGGCCGAAAGGTATCCATCAATGGATGAATGGATAAACTCAATGTGGTATACGGACAGTGAAATATTATTCTGTCTTAAAAAGGAATGAAATTGACACGTTACAATATGGATGGACTTTGAAAATATTATTCTTAGTAAAATGAGTCAGACACGGAAAACAAATGTGTTGTGATTCTGCTTACACAAGGTACCTAGAGTAGGCAAATTCATGGAGACAGAAAATAAGAGCAGAGACTACCAGGAGCTGGAGGTAAGGAAGGAAGGGGTTACTATTTAATTGGTACAGAGCTTTTGTTGGGGATGATGGAAAAGTTGTGAGTATAGATGTGATGGTTTCACTGTTTAATGCCACTGAATTGTACACTTAGGAGCAGCTAAAATGATAAAATATTATGTATATGTCACCAGGAAAGAACTTAAAAAACTCTTTTCTTCTAGAATATGATTTAAAAGGAAAAAAATCAATATACATACAAACTAGGGGAAAAAAAGGCAGAAACTGACAGTATAACAGAGGAAGTGACCTTCTACGGGGCACTGATAACAGTGATACATGTAAAGACAAGTGTGGTGGATGTAACCTGCCTTGGTTTGTGCCAGTTCAAATAGGTACCCAATAAATGGGACCATCCTCCTCCTCCTCATGGTCATCTTAGCAATCTCGTCTTCGGCAAGACAAGCTTTGTTATTTAACCATCCAATGTGGACGCTGCACGGATAAAAGGTTAGGATGTGATGATGTTCAGACTCTTCCACTGCATCTCTACTAGAATCAAGGTGTGTTTGGCTAACGTGTCTTCATCCACAAAAGGCAACAGAAACTACTTCTAACTGCAAGACAACCCCGGGTGCATCTTACTGCAATACAGACATCCACTGTCAATCATCTGGATGAGAGGGCTGGCGGGAGCCGCTCTCTCACATCACTCACTCAGTATTTTGCATGCTTTTTTAAAAATTGCAGATAAAGAGAGTTTTCTGACCAAAATAAATAGCACAGAGCACAAGGCCAGTGGCCCTGCTGCCACATTAGACTGAGAAAGCATTGAGGGTCACTTCAGTTTGAGCGACCCCTGGGACCACTCCCAGGATTTTAAAATAGTCTCAATCTTTCATAAGCCATGCAGGGTAATCACCACCTTATGTTTCCTGCTGCAATCTGTTAACTGTCTAGCCATGACTTATCTATACACAAGGTGGTGTCACCAACCTCCAGTCATGTGCAAACTCAAAGAAAACGTTCAAGTACTCAGAGAACCACAGCCTTGCCAAGAACCTTGAAATCAGCCAGTCTAGCTGATCCTAAATCTAGTGTCTTGGAGAAGATCCATAACCAGTTAGTGGCAGAGCTGGGTCAAAAACACTGTCAATTAGACTGAGGATCAGAGCTCTTCTTAAAACCACATGTTCCTATAGTGACTGGGGCTTTATTAGAAATATAGACAAGGTGCATCTAATCTGTTCCATTAATTTCCTGGGTATTTCAAGAGATACCCACACATTTCTTCCCCTGAACCACTATCTTCTTCCACTAGCCAGTGTATCTTCATATACTGCCGAGAGCCTGCATGAATAGTCTGCCTGATAATGGCACGTGTCTTTCTTGACTTTATCCCTAATATTTTATGGACACACGGACCTCTAGACATCATGCTTAGTCTTGTTCTTTGAAACCCGCAAAAGCCTATAAGCCATAGTCATCAGAATGACCTCAAGTTATAGGCTAACCATCTGCCCAATTTCCTCCTTCACTTCTGCAGCTCATGGTACCTTCTTTCTAGAGGCCATACAGGAATCATATGCCTGCAAGATTCCCAGATAAAGTGTACTCACATTTTTAAAAATGTGGAATAATGTATTTGAATCTACTGGGACCAGAACATGTTTAATATTTAGAAATTAATGTCTTCCTAATCTTTAAGCAAAGAACCAGAATCTTAGACTTGGGAAGTAGTTTTTTCTTTCGAGTGTAACTAAAGCAAATTTTCTGGGAACATAAGTAACATTGCTGGGATCTTATAGCTAACAATACCATGTAACTCAGGTTTCTTAATAGATCTTCCAGGAATTCTACCACATTACACACTTACCCTAAATATTTCCCTCAATATCACTGCCCCATAATCTCCTGGGACAAACAAAACTATTTTAGGGAAGGGAGGGGGATGATCAATTGAAATGATACTTTTCCTTGAACGTTATTAATCTCACAGATGTTAGAACTTCTATATTCTCAATGTAGTTCAATAAAGTATTTTAAAATGTCCTCTTTCAGTGGATCTGGCTGCCAAGGACATAAAATCCATTATTTATGTCCATTTATGTATACTGGTGGTGAAGTGGTACAGAATTCGCCTGCGGATGTAAGAGATGCAGGTTTGATCCCTGGGTGGGGAAGAGCCCCTGGAGAAGGATCTCCAATACTGGCGTGGCAACCCACTTCAGGATTCTTGTCTGGAGAATTCCATGGACAGAGGAGCCTGGTGGGCTGCACTCCTCAGGGTTGCAAACAGTTGGATGCAGCTAAGCACACACACGTGTGTGCTTATACTGGAGACACCTTGTAATGGGACAGGGATATATCACGAAATGCATACTTTCAACTGTGGCTTAAAGAATTCAAAGTTATACAAATTCATCATGAAGAGGAAAAGCCCTTTACAAAAAGGGTAGGGATAAATAGTAATCTTATTCAGCACATCTGATTGAACACTTTTGTCTTTTATTTCTATAAGAAGTGGAAGTAGAATCTGTCATTTCAAAAACAATGAAACTTAACAAATGTGACGCAGTTATATGTGCCAGAATGTGAGCTGTTTGGGCTATTAAAACCTTTCTTGCAGAAAAGAAGAAAAGAATAGACACTTATGGAAAATGAGAAAAAGCAAAAATAAATGGATAAATTATTATCATTCTGTTAGATTTTTGAAATGGTGATAAGGTTCGTGTTCTGTCCATTTATAAGTTGGGAAAAATAAGGGGCTTTCATGGCCACAGTGTCCTTATTTTCCCTTATGTCAGTAGATAATGTGTGGTGCCATAGCCTGTGAATATTTCAAGCCTTAAGGTTGCTTTTTCAGAATTATTACTAGCTAATACCATCAGTACATCTAATCAAAAGCAATCAACGTAGAAGTTTAAATTACCCACCCATGACCTTAGCTCTGCCTCCGCCCACCCCCGCACAATGCGAGGGTGGAAAGATTTTCCACGGGAGCAAAGGAATTAAGGATGCTTCATCTCAAATAAAAAGCTAAAAGGTGGGCCTAAAGGTCTGTGAGTGCAGGAAATGACTTCTACACCCATGAGGCAGGGAGAAAGGCAGGAGAGAGGTTTATTAGAAATGGATATCTGCTGCTGCCATCTCAAGAAGAGCAGGGGGTATTTCAAGAGACACAGGAACAAAAGAGTTTTAATTCTGTCGGGCGGATCTGGGCTACAAACTGAGTGTTAATATACTGATAGCAAATGGCAACTCACACCTAGATTCCTGCCTGGGAAACCCCATGGACAGAGGAGCCTGGCAGGCTACAGATCATGGGGTCACCAAGAGACAGACATGACTTAGCAACTAAACCACCACCACATACTGACAGCAAGCTCTTTCCACAAGATTCAACAATTACACCATTAAATGCTTTTATTATTTACCTCCGCATGGGTGATTCTGGAGCGTTTTCCTCGTATCAACTGCACTATTCATTGCTAGCCTCCAGTGAGTAAGACAATCGGTTGCCTACTCACCCTGTCTCTTTAGTGAGAGGGCAGCTGGCTGTTGGCTCTGTCCATCACTGAAATCCCCAGGTCTTAGAATCTCAGATGAGTAACTCTTTAACAAGGCTCAATGTTCTAACCAAGTAGTAAGAGTCATTCTCCCCCTACTGTTACATAAACTACACAATGACTGAGATTTTTGCCTGGCTAGTCTACCTCTGTACTAACTCCAGTGCTGAGAACAGCGCCCGAAACAGAGTAGGACTTGCTGACTCTGTGAATGAAAAAGGGCTCCAAGTTCTACCTGAATTCTGATCAGTGATGGCTGGGTCACTACTTTTCTGCTTCTTCTATCTAAAAAAGCCAGGGCATGTCACCACTCAGAGACCTATTAACCAGTGTGTAAGGTTAAAGGAAAATACTCAACAGTCACTAAAAGGGCAAAACCATGGCATGCTTTTGGACAGGTGATTCTCAAGAGGGCTTTGGTCTGACTGAGCTCTGTGTGTGTGTGATAATGGGCCAGGCCGTTCAGAGACAGCACCTGCCTTTGGGGGACGTTTTGGATAGGATGCTAGAGAAAGGAAAGAGATGATGCTTGTCCCAGGGGAGCTACCAACCCAACGAGAGCGCTCAGCAGACAGAGGGATTTGAGAGCAAAGCCGTCCCATCCAGATGACTGAGGCATGCAACACAAACAATACACTGTAGCCCGCCAGGGTCGTAAGAGTTGGACACGGCTTAGTGACTAACCAACGTGCGTAAAAGAGAAAACTAACAAGAGCCTACTGTATGCATAGCACAGGGAGCTCTACTCAACCCTCTGTAATGGGCTCTATGGGAAAATAATTTAAAAAAGAGTAGATAGAACTGAATCACTTTGCTGCGTACCTGAAAGTAACACAACATTGCAGATCAACTATATGCCAAAAAAGAAAAAAAAAAAGATAAAAGGCGAATGTGGAACCCCTGACCGGAAGATTCACACGCAGGTGAGTGTTTCCAGGCCCTTGACAGCATGAGTTTTCCTGAGAAAGTGACTGCATCCATTAAATATACGATTCATCACAATTAAACTGGCCAGTTAGGCCTTGCTCACATTTCCCGACTAAAAACAAGTAGAGAAGTAGTGTTTCATTCCTTTGAAACTCTGCTTTTTTGGTTGTTACATCAAGTTTCATGGACTCTCATCCAGTGCTGACTTCATCAGGCCCCTGACCTGTGTCATCAGGCCCCTCACCTGTGTCATCAGGTGTCTCAATGACATACTCCCACCCCCCAAGGTGCAATGGTGCTCAGCCCACAAGGAGAAGGATAATATACCTACAGACTCCTGGCCATCTCTGCTCCATCTTAAATGCAAGGACCCTTTTCCCTTTTGTTTTTCCTCTTTCTCTATGCTGCCTAGTACAGTGGGACACAAAATTACACACTGATGCCCCTGCAAACTCAAGCCATGAAAACTAAAAAGCCACTGTACTGAGGTCAACAACTACGCTAAAGAACATAAGCATTCAACAAATGACTCCTTTGATCCTCAGACTTCCTGGGAGCAGATGCACTTGGAATGCAGGATACGTGAGTTCACTTGACATCAGCATGTTTTTGGTATTGGCTAGCAACACGGTGTTGGAATTTTTCCTCCCCACAGTGAAATCTCTAGAAAGATCATTTAAACTGTAGATGTGGGAGAGTAAGTAACAACAAAACCATCATGGGGTGCTCAGGAATGCAATGGAGGAAAACAGCCTGCGTGAGAGACCTCAAGCGCTGCAGAAAGTGATGGGAAAACCTAATTGTCTCCATTTCTGGAAGAGACAGGGAGTGAGAGGAGCTCTGTGGCTTCAGAGTCAGGACTTAACAGAGGCTCAGGGAAGACAAATCTCTAGAAAAAGAAGGCGAATATGCAAAAGCAGTGCCTTGAAGTCTTTCTTTCTAAGCCATCAATGGTCTGGCTTGGGTTTGGATGCAGCTTTAAATATACATGATCTAAAGCATTCTAGGTGATGAACATGGGCGGGAGACTGACTCTAAATTCCCTGGACAGAGGGCCCTTGGATTCACACATAGCAAGAACATAATCCCTACCAATTTGCTGGAAGGAGAAATGGACATATTCCCAGGAGGGAAACAATTTCAGGAAACTTACAATGCATCGGTGGAGCAGAACCTGGTTGATTCGCCAGGTGTCCCAGGGCTTGGCCAGCAGATAATTTCCTACTTAAGATAGGAACGTGAGTGTGCCCACTGGTACTGCTTCTCTCCGACCCCTCCTACCCCCCGCCCAGAGCTGGGGCCATCTGTGGCCATGCCAATGAGACCCCAGATGCCCTGTTGGCAAAGACACCTACAGGGAGCTGTGGCTGGCCACCTGAAAGATTGCAGCCACGGTTTATGTTATTTCATTAATATTATTTTATTGGCCATGCCTTGTGGCACCTGGGAGCTTAGTTCCCCGACCAGGGATTGAAGCTGTGCCCCCTGCAGTAGAAGCGCTGAGTCTCAGCCATTGGACCTCCAGGGATGTCCAAGGGGCTGCTGTTTAAAGTTGAGCTGTGTGCTCTCATTTGCTGTCACAGTTGCAATCACATGACGGCTCTCTACAAAATCTTGGTTAGACACAATAACCTCTCCCTGCTCCCTGTCCCAAGCCAGGCCTCAAAGCTCTTTTTTTCTCTTTTAAAGAAAATACTCTTGCTCAAAGGAACTGTTAGAGAGCCAGTTGCATTCAAGACAGCAGTATTTTGCTGGTGAGTGGCTTCTACTTTGATGGACTCTCCTAGGCGGATGCTCCCTATTCAAACCTTCCAACAAGACCCTTTAATCCTGAGAAATCCAGATGGCGGAAAATGAGTGTGCGTTTTTAAAAATTCTCTATATTTTTAAAATATCTAATACATTTGGAAAATGTTACGAAACTAAGCTGCTGTAAGCTCTGTGAATTATTAGCCTGCCAGAGTTACCTGTTATGGCGGGAAAAAGGCAGGTTACTAGACTGTTCTATGTTAGGGAGCTGGTAGGAATTACTGATGAAACTCAGGAGGTACTTTCAACCTAGGTGATGAGAGATGCTGGGCTGAGGTCCCAGGGCTGAAGGGTCTGACGACAACTGAAAGAAAAGGGTTACGCTTACGCTGTGTGCGAGGATTCCTCAAGGCTTCCTAATGGTGAAGTTGAAGATCTGGGGTCATTCTATTCATGGGATCTACGATGCTTAAGCCAAGGGTCAATGAAGGGCTATTAGCTTTGTACATATGTCAAATGATTAGAACAAAACAGTCTTGAAGCATACTTGAGTTGCAGAGACTTTCAATAAAATGTAAAAGTTGGGAGCCTGGGGAAAATTACACAGTGGGGAAAAGATCATAACTTTTTTTACTTGTAACAATTCTTGGAGGGAAGGAAGGGAGTGAGTGAGAGAGGGAAGAAGGGACAAAGGCCAGGAGGCAGGCAGGCAGGCCAGCCCAGCTGTCAGACAAAAAAACATCCAGAATTAACATGTGAAGGTAGAACATGAAATATTTGGAGAAATTCATGAGGAAGCCCAAAACAAATTTTAATTTTCACAAATAGATTTAAAACTAGGAAGGCAAAAAGAATCATTCATTCATTATTATTGGCATCTAAGTGGAGACAGGATGGTTCACTATTATAGATAAAAAGTATATCAGGAGAAGCATTTTCTGGGCTTGTTATAGTATGGTATATACAAAAATGTGTTCTATACTTCAAATGATTACTCATTTTCACTGAAAAAAAGTGTGAAGAACACGATTGGATCCTGTTGCCACAAAAGTCATGATGACAAGAAAGGTAATTTAAATCTGTACGAATCAAAGGATTCTAAGTATGTTAACATGAATGACGACTTTGAGCCTCAGAAGGTACTGTTAGTATCCTAATTTAAATATTAAGATTTAAGATATGTGTATTTATATATGATATGTGTTTATATATGTATTCATGTGTCTATATATATTTGTGTGTATACGTGTGTATCAGAGAAGGCAATGGCACCCCACTCCAGTACTCTTGCCTGGAAAATCCCATGGATGGAGGAGCCTGGTGGGCTGCAGTCCATGGGGTCGCTAAGAGTCAGACATGACTGAGCGACTTCATTTTCATCTTTCACTTTCATGCACTGGAAAAGGAAATGGCAACCCATTCCAGTGTTCTTGCCTGGAGAATCCCAGGGATGGGGGAGCCTGGTGGGCTGCCGTCTCTGGGGTCGCACAGAGTCGGACACGACTGACGCGACTCAGCAGCATACGTGTGTATGTGTGTGTGCATATAGGTGTGCACAGGTGTCTATGTGTGTGAACACACATGTGTAATGTGAACATTCCCAGGTATCTGACATCCCATCTGGTCCAAAAGTATCCTTCTAAGCTGGCAGGTAGTCTTCAATATGAGGGGATGTTTCTGCTGGAAATTCTGTGGCCTGACACCATTCCTGCGGGGGGCTTGGCATGCCCGCGATGCCCAGCCTATATTCTTTCTCAACATGACAGACTCCAGAAAGAGCAAGGGCAGAGTGACACAGGGGCAGAAAACACTGTTCCCTCCAAAGGCCATCCGTTGACCCTCTGGAGAAGCCAAACTTCCGGAGACTCTCAAGAACTGAGAAGAAAGCTGCCTGTCTGAATACTCCTGGTTCGCTGTACTGTTCACATGCAAATTCAGTCAGTCAACTTGGGGAGATTTTTGTTTAAAAAAAAAAAAAGCTCTGGTTATAAGCAAAACCTGCCTTATCTCCTGGCTCTCTCTAGACACAACTTAGTGGGGGGGTTTCCTGCAGATTTTGCATCCTGGCAACATTCTTAAAAACTGGTAGAAAATTTAGGAAGCTGTTTCTTTACATGTATTGTCATGCAGCATTTTCATATATTTTATTTTGTCCAAAGTTATATATGCAAATTAGGAGCAATTGTTTTTTTCCTGCTCACTGTTTTTCTTTAAAACATTACAACTGAATATTGGGGGTAGGTTTCTTAGTGGATTTTGAAAGATACTTGTACCCCTTTCTTGAAATAAACACTGGAGCAGAAGTTCGTTTTCTGACCATCAAAAACAAATGATTGATATTATACTGACCATGGCCAATGCATAGTCCTTATCCATCTTAATTTAATCTCTCTAAAGATACACATTCATATACACACAGACACAAACGCACTCTCACTCACATCTGGGCTATATACCTGAAGAATGCAGTATCAACATTTATCAGATGTAGTGTTTATAGCTTTGCTCCTAAAAAGCTTCATAGGTTCTCATTTTTTAAAAAAATTCTTTTCTTTTTTCAGTATAGATATATATGCTCAGGCAAAAACGAACACTTCTATATTTAAGACTACTCCTCGCCCCAAATGGATAAAAACAAATTCAGAACCAGCAGAAGGATGCTCCAGTCACTGTGATTGACACTCAGTCACTACACTCTTGGTATAGCTCCCAGACCAAGGGTCGAAGTCAGGCCCCTGCTGTGGAATCATGGAGTCCTAACCACTGGGCTACCAGAGTAGTCCCGAGGTCTACTTTTTTAAAAGCAGTGTCTACACAAGAATGTACATGCTTTCAGAGTGCATTACTTTGGAGAAATTTCATTCTGAATTACATTTTTGTGCATTATATGCTCCCATTTCAGATTATATTTTCCTTTAATTAACTATTAAAAATAATCTTACATTGCTTCTGTCTCTTAATTCAGCACCTCTCCCAAATCTGTTAAGAAGTAAGTCAAATGGAGCCCAGCTTCCAATGAGCAGTGCAGAAAAGACTGTTGCTTCTTCAGGAATAATCTATAAATTACTCCTCCCTCTCTCTCTCATGTAAGTTCTTTTAAAAAATGGGACTATTATTTTTTTTTTGTACTGAAACACCTAGTGGTAAGTAAGGGTTTGATGAAGCATTTATTTAATGAATTAGTGAATGAATACATCAGTTTAACAAGTCCTGAGATTATAGTGCCTAGTTACAACGCAAAACCACTGAGGTCTTGCTTCTAAACTAGCAATTATTTCTCCATTATCATCATCATGGTCATAAATCACATTGTAAAGGAAATGACTTTTACTGTGAACAATGAAGAGACTTTTACATAACAAGAAAGTTTAATGCTAATGTAAATAGAGCCAATTGACAATGGTTTTGATATATCTAGGGGATACTCATTAGTGCCTGGCATTATTTTGATGAAAAAAATATAGGATAAAAAGATTCACTCTCAAATATCCTATTTTAAAATAGAGGAAACTGAGGCACAGAGACACTGAGTATCAGAGCTAACACCTCACTCTAGGAAAAGCCGGGACTGGAGTTCAGATTCTGACAGGCTGGCCCCAAGACTTCAACTTCAACAATACAGTGAAAGACTGAGGTTAACAATGACCAAGGCAGCCAAGCTGATGCCATGGAGACCCATGGCATGGAACCATGTGAGATTTGAGGGTGCACGCTTACCCTAGTCTTTCTAGATTTTCTCAAATGAACCTATTTTAGTTTTACAATTAGCAACAGTAAACGTGAAGATTGAGAAGAGACCACAAAATATCGAATAAGTTCAAACAGGCTACTGGCACTGTTAATTGCATGGTGAAGTATGTCTGTGGTTGCCATGAAGTTACCTGTTCAGTTAGAAGACATGAAAGTAAAGAGGGTGCAAAGAACTGTTAACCACACCAAAAGCACAGAGTAACTCCATCAGATCCAATGTGCAGTAAAAGGAATTAAATCTATGAAAAGGTATGTTTTAAACAAATGTCAAAGATGAAACTTAAAATATACCCTACACACAAACCAAATTATTTAATAAAAATTTAAGAACTATTTTAATAATGCCAGAAGAATCTCAAGACCAGATAGGTAAACATTTAAGTTATCATAAAATGTGTTTTTGGAATAAACACTAAAATCAAAATGACTCTAATGCATTAAAAATAAAGTTGAGAACAATTACAATCAGACTGGACCAAAATGTCTAAAGACTTCAAGGATATTTTTACATGGAGCCATTGATATGAATATTGGGTTCTAAGTTTACTTGCTTCTATAAGGAATCAACCAAAAGTTTTCAATGAAAATTAACTGTTTGTGGGGTGACCCTGTACCCTCATTTTAAAAAATGTGCTTTCCTTCTGCTTTGTAGGTTTGGATTCTTGCAAGGGTCCTGGGTGATGTGTCATCCTTTTAGGGTTCTCCAACCACCTATAGATGGGCTTGGAGTTTTTTATTTTTTATTCAGCAGCCACCTATAAGTTTGACAGTTTTCAACAGCTTCTGTCTACAGTCACTGTTCTTTGAAGGGCAGGCTGAAGCTAAGAGTCTGGGGAGAAGGGCAAAGACCAGAGGAGCTGTTGCATGCTGAGCAATGATTTGGGTATTTTTGAAACGACAACACACGTCCACACCATCATCATCATCATATTACCTTTCAAATCCATAACAAACAGGATAAACTGAATACATTTTCATTTCTTTCACATACTTTTAACAAGCACCTTGGATAGAAACAGCAGGTACAAAGGTACCTAGAAAACAGCCCTCCCCTCTGGAGAACTCACACTTGAGGAAGATGTATTAATTGTTTAAAAAATGGGGCAGAGTTCTTAAGAAGTGGCTCTTTGTCAACAGCAGTGCTTTTAAACAGTAGGATAGATTCATGAACTCATGCAGTGTTTATGTGGATGATTTTTTTTCTGGTTTCTTAAATACAGGAAATAAAAAAAATCCTGAATGCTTGATAGCATCTCTTACCTCCAAATGGATATGTTTATATCATATTACCCAACTCTATCCTAAGCCATTTTAAAGCCCTGTCAATTCCTGCTGTGTAGAAATAGATAGGAAAATTCACCCTACTGTATATAAAATAGATAACCAACATGGACCTACTGTATATAGCACACAGAACTCTATTCAATATTTTGTAATAACCTATATGGGAAAAAAGAATCTGAAAAAAATTTATGTATAACTGAATCATTTTGCTGTATACCTGAAATTAACACAACATTGTAAATCAACTATGTGCTTAGTTGCTCAGCCGTGTCTGACTCTTTGTGACCCCATGGACTATAGCCCACCAGGCTCCTCTGTCCATGGCATTCTCCAGGCAAAAATACTGAAATGGAGTTGCATGCCCTCCTCCAGGGGATTTTCCCAACCCAGGGACTGAACCCAGGTCTGCATTGCAGGCGGATTCCTTACCATCTGAGCCACCAGGGAAACCAATACTTCTATTAAAAATAAAGGGGAAGAAAAGAACAGATACATAGGAGAGTGTGTGTTAACTAAGTACACATTGTGATTCTGCAGACTGTTAAATTGGAGTTTTTCAGCATTCCGCCCAAAACTCCCTACTTGGTTTAACTTTTGCTACTCCAAAAAACAAACTCTCATCATGTGACCTGAGAAATGAATTGTGTTCAGCTAGCAAGTTAAAGCACCCCACTCCAGTACTCTTGCCTGGAAAATCCCACAGACGGAGGAGCCTGGTAGGCTGCAGTCCATGGGATCGCTAAGAATCGGACACAACTGAACGAGTCCACTTTCACTTTTCACTTTCCTGCATTGGAGAAGGAAATGGCAACCCACTCCAGTGTTCTTGCCTGGAAAATCCCAGGGACGGGGCAGCCTGGTGGGCTGCTGTCTATGGGGTCGCACAGAGTCGGACACGACTGAAGCGACTTAGCAGCAGCAGCAGCAAGTTAAACAAAGAAACAAAAAACTTCTGCTGAGAACAGTGATGGGGTTTGGCATCATATACCTGTCTTTGTAAGGGTCACACACCCCTAGGATTCAGTTCTTGCTCCTAGTGCAATATCCTTTCCTAGCTGCTTCTGTGCATATGCAGAGAGATGAAATGATAAACCCAAATATGCTTGTGTCAAATGCGTACATTCCGAGTTAGGATGGTGCCCTCAAGTTTTACCTTTTAAAATAACTCATTTCAGATCTGCAGATCCATTGACCCAAAGGAGTGAAAAGTTGTCTGCTTTTTTTTCACGGAGCTCCATTTATCTCATGAAATACAGAGGTCAGAGAGGTGTCACACAAGCCACATACACACACGTACACACCCACACGCATGCACGTGCACGCACACACAAATAGCAGGTGGGGTAAGTCGCTCAGAATGGGCCAGTGACAATCCTCTCGGGCCCCTCCCCAGATGCCAGCTCAGGCCACCCTGCAGCCTGGACTTGGTTCCAGCTCAGAGAACAGAGAAGCAGCTGCCCCGACTTGGCTGCGGCTCAAGTCTCAGCTATATTCTTGGCCTCCTGCCTCCTCCTGAGCACTTAGGAGGGGCGCGTGACCAAGGAAACAGCTGAGCCCCTACCTCGGAGAGGAAGCGCAACCGCCGCAACCCCCACCCCCCACCACCTGCTCTGAGGGCCAAACCACCGCCCAATTCCTGCTGGATCCACGGGGGCAGAGCGGAGTGCTGACTCACTCCTCCGCTCGGGAAACAGCACAGCCTCAGGGCCGGGACATCACCCTGGACACCCCAGGGGCCTCAAACTTGCTGGGGCATCAGAAGTGGTTTGGATGTTCAGGTCACAGGTTCTCATCAGATCCCCAACCAGGCGCTAGAAATTCTCTATAGAATTTGCCTACGAGGCTCCTTTTCTATACAGAAAGCTTGACTCGGAGGCAACACCAGGCTGAAATATTGCCCCAGAATGGGGTGGGCTGGCAGGTCACTTCTGCGTCCATCCGTTTCCAGGAAGCCCCTCCGCACCAGAGTTCTGGAAATTGAGCACGCCAGTTACAGGCAACCTTTGTTGCCCTCTCGGGTGCCACGAACATTGTTTAGACAGCCTCGGGCTTCAGCCCACATTCCCAGCCCCCAGCTAATGCCCACGGCCCAACTGCAGACGCAGGGCAGTGGAAATGTGAGTGGCTGGCCGGCCACTGCTTTGAAGATCTGGTGGGGCAAAGAGGGTGAGCGGGCCGCTTCCCGGACACGGATCTGAGAGCTCCAAGTGCGCTCACGTCAGTGCTATTAAGAGACATTCGTGACTTCAAACGTTGTGAAATCTCACCCCGCTCTGAGGACATGCCTGTCCGGATCTGTCTCGGATGAACACAGGAGGCTGTGCCTTCTGTGTGAGAAAACACTCTGGACGAAGGGGAAATGCTGACACTCCCTGATACATCCGTGGGGGGTCGGTGGTCGATAATCTGTATTTTCTGTGCGTGTTTTGAAGATTTCCATAATGGAAATCTGAATGTATAACATGTCCCCTGAGATTAAATAATATAATAATACCAGACAGAAATATTCTGCACCCAAAATGGGCTTCAGTCCTGGTGGGAAAGACTGATTTGGAGACAACTGATGATTATCTCTAGGCAGAATGGGAGAGGTGTGAAAACCTCTTAGAACCACAACTTCTTTGGGGAAAAAAAAACCGAAACTGACCCACCTCCAGTTAAGACTTTTCTCCCAGGGAGTGATGCAAGACTATTTTTATGCAACAATGGGACAGGCGCTAAAATACACGTGTTCCAGGGCATCTTGGTGGTCATTTTTTATCTTTCTGATCAACCTTGGTGGTAAAGACAGAATCCTCTTCAAGGAAGGACTTGCTGCCTCTTGAGGGGTTATTTCAGCTGCAGTCTGAGTCCCCAAGGCCACACCCTTCCCTGCTGCTGCTGCTAAGTCGTTTCACTTGTGTCCGACTCTGTGCGACCCCATAGAGAGCAGCCCACCAGGCTCCCCCGTTCCTAGGATTCTCCAGGCAAGAACAGTGGAGTGGGTTGCCATTTCCTTCTTCAATGCATGACAGTGAAAAGTGAAAGTGAAGTCACTCAGTCGTATCTGACTCTTCGTGACCCCATGGACTGCAGCCCACCAGGCTCCTCCGCCCATGGGATTTTCCAGGCAAGAGTACTGGAGTAGGGTGCCATTGCCTTCTCTGCACCCTTCCTTAGGGCAGTCCATATCCGATAAGTAATTGACATGGGAAGGTTGGTACCGCCATCTCCACTGTAGGCCGACACCCAAGGTCATATAAACTGCAGAGCATCACCAGAGTTGGCCAAGGCTGATGGCATTCTCTGGCCTGAACTGTGGCTTACCTCTCCCTTTATCCATGCCTGTGCCCTTCCCTGCCCCTCACAGTGCTGGTACCAAGAACTGTCCTAAGTAAACTTCCTGCACACTGAACTCCATCTCAGAGGTCGCTTCCCAGGACTTTGCCTGCCACATCTCAGGACTCCCCTCTGGAAGGTTGAAGTCACATGATGGTGGGAACAAAACTCAGCTTCTCTAACCCTGGACACCTCACTGTGGGCCCAAATCTTACAATCGTGTGCAGGTAGTCACGTGCAGGTACTACAACTCATTCATAAATCGTGCATTTGTATATCAACCTGGACTTCTGGGTGACTGCTTCTTCTGGGACCCCATATTTAATTCTGGTCAATTGAAAAGAAATCCATGACTCTCTTAGTTGTGACTTCTCACCTAAAAATAAAAGTCTGATCCTATTTTTTTACTTCCAGTTCTCAGAGGCCACACAGTCCTCTGACCTCAAATCTAATATATGTCCACTTGCAGACACCTCTGAAGTTGACATTTCCAGATGTCATTTCAAAACCAGTCAGCTAATGCCATGCCTGATATACTGGAGGCACAAAAGACATCATGATAACATGGTAGATAACATAAGCAGCTTATACACATGATCTTAGTGACTCTCTCACTTCTTGTTCAGTCCCTAGGTTGTGTCCAACGCTTTGCAACCCCATGGACTGTAAACCGCCAGGCTCCTCTGTCCATGGGATTTTCCAGGCAAGAAGACTGGAGTGAGATGCCATTTCCTTCTCCAGGGGGTCTTCCCAACATAGAGATCAAACCTGTGTTTCCTGCATTGCACGTGGATTTTCTACCACTGAGCCACCAGGGAAGCCCTCACAATTGCTAATAATGAGCTGTCACAGCTTCTATTATACAGATGGGATAACTGAGGCTCAGTGGGACCAAGAAAATTGCCCAAGACTATATAAGTTAAAGGCCATCCCTGGTGGCTCAGTGGTAAAGAGTCCGCCTGCAGTGCAGGAGATGCAGTTTTCATCCCTGGGTTGGGAAGATTCCCCTGGAGGAGAGGGCATGGCAACCCACTCCAGTATTCTTGCCTGGAGAATTCCAGAGGAGCCTGGTGGGCTCTGGCCCATGAGGTCTCAAAGAGTCAGAAGCAACTGAGTATGCACGCATATAAGTTAAATGGTATCAACCATGCCTCACTTTCACCCCAGGAACATTACTTATTATTGTTTATCTAAAGTACTCTTCGGAGGAATAGGCAGGGCATCAAAATGTCAATTAATTGAATACTGTTGATTTAAAATTTTTTATAGCTATCTATAGGAAATTGATCAGTGTTCTCATTTCCCCAAGCTACTCTATGTAGAGCGAGTGCCCTAGCACTTCAAAGATTCTGATAAAGGAGCAGCCTAAACATTTATAATAGCAGCTAATAAGTATTACTGTGGTCCTATAGGCTGAGCACCATTCTATAAACTTTACGGGTAAGAACCTACAGAGTCCTTTTATCTCCTTTCTTCTTTATGTGGCCTCCTTCACCACTTCTCTTGTGTATCGGCTGGAGGAGGTAAAACTGCAACAGCATGAATCATTATTCCCATGATCACAGCTCAATAACTGATTTTCATACTATGACAATGAATCAATAAGAGAATATTAAGTTGTATTCAGTATTGGATGTTTTACAAGGCTGAGAAGATGTGTATTTCAATTGGTCTCAGTAAAACACTCAGTCTCCTGGAAGACCTTACTTGAATTGCCTGGACAATCCGTGGTGTGTGTGATCATGTGTGTAAATCAAGGCTGTTAATGCTAGTGGAATCAATAAACAATTATTTACTCAGCTCCAACGAAATACAAGCCAGTCTGCTAGGAACAGTGAGATGTACAGAGATTGATATGGTCCAGCTCCTGCCTTCAAGAAATTTACCATCTGCTAAAGCATGGAGTCACTCAACTTGGCTTTCCAAGGACTTGCCTTCTCCGTTTTTCGGCAAGTATGCTAAACAGTGAATCTCAAATGAATCCTTACTGGTCTCTCATTAAGCTTCCAGGATAACAATCAGACTAGACTAATCTATGATTTGAAGAAAATGCCCTCTCAATCAATACAATGAAGAGCACAATATCCTCCCAGTGAGGAAAAATTTATCCAAGTCCTCAGTCAAGAGTTAATAATTCTCCGTTGGAGTCTGATAATTATTTTCCATGTTCTGAACTCTAAGAATGAAGTCTATCACTATCTAAACCTGTGGTTCCACCCAGTGAAGAGCTGGGAGCAATCTCCCTTCCGTTCTCCGCGAGATCCCAGACCTTTCTCCAAGGATAGGGCAGCAGAGATCAGAAAGGGGGGCACAGGCAACAATCGGTGGCCAGGATGGCTGAGAGGGGCAGGGGAGCAAGGTCAAAGTGGGATGCACGCTTTGGGTGTGTTTGCAGGAACAGGGGCGGGGGCAGAGTTCAACCGCTCCCACCCAGGAGGATCAGACTATGATGAGCAGCTGAGGTCAAGAACAGACACAGAGGAAGTGGTCTTTGATGGCTGCAAGACCCTTTGCAAGTCCACAGATCACCTTGCTCATTTCTCAGGGTGTGGACAGACCAGCCCCCCGTGTCCCACTGCGGAGACTGAAAAGCACCATTTACATGTATGCATTTAAAAGCATCTTCAGTAATTTAGAAGTGACACCTTAATATTATATATTTAACTGCCTCTGGCCTTGAACCCAGTCACAAAGGGACAGAAGACAAGGTCGACAACCTGAGAACCCCGAGAGGGATGCCAGGAAGGCCTGTCGGGGCTAGAACTTCAATCTGGCCCTTGGCAATGCGTCTCATATTCTCCTGGCGCCAGCAGATGGTGCAATGCACACCTGTGACACTTGTCACCAAACAGCTCTCTGATGTTTTTATTACAAGAACTAACGTGAATCACACACACTGAAGCCTCACGGTCATCGTGTACCCGTGTGATTCTCGGCTGGGCTGCTCTGGAAAGGCACAGCGCTTTGGAAATAAAGCAGGAAGGCCCTCCATCAGTTGGGAACATGCCCCTGCCACCTCCATTCTCGAAAGGAGAAACTCACTTTATGTCATGCGAGCGATCACTACTTTCAACCAATACACTAACCAACAAGATGAGAGTCAGAAGTCACCTCTTCCCCCTCGAGCTCCTGGCTCTGTGTCCACTCCCCAGGGTCTAGTCCTCCTCTGTGCTCACCCTGACCTCCATCAGAGGATGCATCTCCATCTCAGCCCTTATCAGAGGGTTCTGAAGTGACCCAAGAGTCAGGCTGTCAGTGCCTTGGGAGTGGGGACTACACTTTGCTTATCTCTGAGTTTCCAGTAGCCACCAAGGTGTGTGGAATATAACAGGGCATTAATGATGGTTTCTAAAAGAGACAAACATCTTCTGGGAATATCTCCTAACCATCTTAACTGGTAAAAGTCTATTAATTTTTCAGGTGGTTAAAAATACCTGTTAAACAGTTAAAAATAACTTTATATTATATTCATAGTATAAAATTTTTAAATGTGTCCTTAAGACTTATATCTTTAAAATCCTGATCCTGTGTGCTGTGGCTATACGAAGGACACACTTCAGACCAGTAAACATGTCCTAGGAACACAGTGACCCCTTCCTTGTTCAAGATGTCCCTCTTCTGGAAAAACCAGATATAGTTGATAATGATTTCTACGCAGGAGTTCCAAAATAATGTATGACTTGGCAATAAGCACTGACTTGAGTGAACTGAGGTCATTATTGTTTTAAAGGGGTACAAATTGGCATTTATTCAGTAGAGGAAATGGAGACATATTTGGATCACTGTATTATGATCATGCATAGCTGAAGATCAAAAAGACACTGTAATGCCAGAGGCACTTCCTTCTTCTGCAAACACTGGAAGAGAAGACAGAATCTGAAGTCAATTTATATGTAGATTCATGTTTTCCAAACTTTAGGTTGTGACCTGTTTGTAAATCGGAAAGTTGAATCACTGGTTATAACTGGGAACTTTGTAAAGGCAGTAAATAGAACACGGAATGGAGTGAAATGAATAGAGCAAGTGAAATGCACTAGAACAGAATAGGTAAGAAGTGGAGTACAATACCCTAGGGAAGGCTATGTCTTGTTGTATAAAATCATATTTTGCATGTGTGTGTGCAGGTGTCTGTGAGGAGTGTGTCTACGCACGTATAAGTATGTATGTGTGCTGGGAACTCATATAAAAGGCATTTAAAAAATAGACCTGTGTCCAAACCGTTGCTGGAATAGACTGCATAATGTTTTCATAACTGTCTGAAGAATAAGCTGAAATATACATGCAACTTATGCCTTGATTCCCCAAGTCAGAGAGAGAAAACACAGGCTGTGACAGAGTTCCTCCTGTGAAACCCAAACATGATTTGTGAGATTCAAAGACCTCATCATTTAAATATGAGGATTGATGCCTCGGAGGAAGATAGAGCGTCTTAGTTTCAACAAACAAATGATTATCTTGGACAACAGTGCAAACAAGACCCTAATTCAGGAAGCAGCTAATTGCTGTTCCCAGCTGCAGAAGACTGGCTGGGGCTCCGTCGCTCACACACAGACTGTGCGTGACACTTGTACACTCACTCTTGAGGTTTGCCCCACACACGTCCAGACACACACACACACACACACACACACACACACACCAGAGTCTGGGGCCTAAAGAGGGCTCAGTTCAGAAAGAAGCTGTCTGAAAGGAGCTACTTAAGATGTCAACCTCTTCATTTAATAGACATATCTGCTTCTCTGGCTGTGCTGGCATGAATTCCTTTACTTCTCACAAGACTTACTGGGAAGTTACCAAGAGAAGAGTCTTGGGGGCATCCTTCGTCAGCAAAGGAAACTGATCCTCCATCTCACTGGTATAAAGTAAATCACAAAACTGTGATCCAGACAATGGTAGTCACACACTTCCACAGGTGTTCATATTGATATTGAATTCAGCTTGAACACGGATGCGTGAACTTACACTGTAAGAATAATACCTACCATACTTTTCTATATCATGTATATGCATGAGAGCTAAGTCGCTTCAGTTGTGCCCTACTCTTTGCAACCCCATGAACTGTGCAGCCCTCCAGGCTTCTCTGTCCATGATATTCTCCAGGCAAGACTACTGGAGTGGGTTGCCATGCCTTCCTCACGCTAATATTCTCAACCCAGGGATTGAACCTGCGTCTCCTGTGACTCCTACACTGCCAGTGGATTATTTAGGGTTGAGCCACCAGGGAAGTTCTTCCTATATCATATTATGTGCCAGATGCTGCAAAAAACAGATTACAGTGAGTACTTTTAATCTTCACTACTACTAACGTCATTCACACATATTTTAAAAAAAGGAAGGAAGGAAGAAAAGATGGTAGGATAGAGGGAGGAAGGAAGGAAGGGAGGAAGAAGAGGAGGGATGGAGCTGGGGAGGAGGGAGAGAAACCTGAAGTTTAGAAGGAGTAGGTTCACTGTCCAAGGTCCACAGGCACTGATATTCTTCAAAGGTTGGTCTCAAAAACTCTCGCGCTGTCTACTGCCTCCCACAACATCGTTCAATTGGTGGTGCCTTCACGGCACGTTTGCCGAGGAGCAACTACAACATCATGCGAGCTTATTCAAGAACGATAGCAAAACCACACCTTTTATTGCAACAGAGGCTTGTTTTTGCTATCCTTAGCCAGAAACCTGCAATTCCTTTTTATTTTTTCCAGTAGAGTTGCCTTGGATGTCCCACTAGAATACAAACAAGCATACTGAATGTTTGATTTTATACAATTGTATCAGACAACCAGCAGAAGGCCCTGTTACTGGACAATGACTGCGTGACCTCTGGTCCATGCCCATCTTACCCCACTGGGGTGAAGGGCTGTTTCTCAGGTGCACGAGGTCTCCCTGTGACCGCCATGCTAAAATGCAGCAGCGGAGATCCCTTTGGGACACGGAGCCGACCCCGAGGGGGTACAACCGCAGTCCACGCCTGTCTTTGGGGACTGAGGTGACTATGCCTAATAAGGAGGGTTTCTGTGGGGACATTCTCAGGGCCCATCACAAGAAGGAGCTGTTTTGCACTGAGCCTACGGAAAACCCCTGTATTTCTAAGGTCTGGATCGGATTCTTGTCCTCCTCTGTCTGCTCCATGAGCTGAATCAGAGAGCTAGTGAAGAGAAGGGATCTTTTCTCTCCATTCCAAAGCCAAGTTCTCCTTGGCTCACCCAAGGTGGTTGGAAGAGCAGATTCCCTAGGCCAGGAACAGGCTTTCTGGACAAACCTCTGATTTCACCAAGCGACACTGAGGTCTGAGAGTTTCCAAGTACTGTACATCCTGAGGACCAAAGATACAGCTCTGTGGCGGGTGCCGGCCTGGACACAGTCACAGAGCTGTTTGCTGCTCTGGGCATCGACAGGCACTTCGGCTGCCCTCTCTCTTGGCCCACGATTGTAACTCGACCCACACAGGAGGTTCAGGTAACTAGTGGCTTCCTGTGTAACTGGGTTTACATGCGACAATCTGTACATCTTGCCCAGCTGGCGCAACAAGGTCAGTTGTGTACAAGAGTCAATAAATGACCACGGGGCTTTTGGGTCACGTGGAAACTGAGATGCACCATAACGCAAATATCAGCCTGTCTTGAAAGGAGAAAATGTAGGAAAAAAAAAACACAAGACATTACAGAGCTGTACACTTGCGAAACAGCTTGGACTCTGAAGCCAGATGTCCAGAGCTTGAAGCCTGACCCCGCCACTCACTGAGCAAGTAAGTTCCTTTTGGGTTTCTGTGCTTTTTCCTTACCCGAAAATGGGAATAATGACACTTCCCCCACCTCACAGAAGGTTGTGAGGATTAAACCAGTTAAGGTAAGTGAAGCACTCAAGGGTATTATCTACCACTTGTGGTTAGCATTCTATGTTCCACTGAGAAAAACACAGGCACCCACTCAACAGATCCTTCTTGATCTTATGGGCTTAGAGCCCGGCTAGTATTAAACTGCCAACACTTCTGCAGACCCAGGTCAGACATCAATGTCTATCAACCTTACAGCTGTTTCCAGACACTACTGACAGCCTTCCAAGGCTCCCAGGAGCCGTCACTGGGCTATGCAAGGTGTGGGTGGACGGTGACTCTGGGGATTCACACATAAATATGGGAGGTACCTGGATGACAATGCTAGAGTTGTCGGTATTTTTCAGTGAGTAAAAATGAAATTCAAGTCCCTTGAAATTCATTTTGAAAACAATAAAGCTTACAGAGAAGGATTCTAAGAAAAAGTATAAATGAGAGAAAGATCTTAAGAGGGGTCCCAGGTCAAGACTATGTCAGGCAGATTTTTCCTACTTCCAAATTTTCCCTAGAAGCCCTGTCTGCAGCAAATGACCTTAACCATTTATGAAGATCCGTTTTCATGAAGATCATGCTTTTCTTTTTTGCTTTGCTTGAAATACAGCTTTTGTATTTCTTTAAATACATTGGTACTTTTACCTGATATAATGGCACAAATCCAGTTACTTGGTATAAATGAAAGACAGCACTATTCTGATTTTACTTTTCTTAACTTAAAAATTATCATAAGTTTGACTTGTTGGGAGCAGAGGACTTTATAGTTCCATGAAGCTTAACACCTGTGTGTGTGTGTAATCACTACCATGATCAGGCTGCAGAACAGTTTTATCACCCAAAACACTGCCTCATGCCATCTCTTTCCAATCACACCCCCCAGCCCCGCCCCACTGATATAGCTCCTGGCATTCACTGGTCTGTCCTCCTCTGCCACTATAAGGGGATCATTTTGAGATGTTACAAAAATGGGGTTATAGAGTCTCTGCTGCTTGGAGACCAGATTCACCCACTCGGCTTAGTGCCCTTGAGACCAGCCAGTCTGCTCCTTCTTGCTCCATCGTACGGATGCACCATGTTTTATCCAGTCACTTTCTGAAACACATTTGGATTACTTCTGGTTTGGGGCAATTATAAATAAAGCTATTCTAGACTTTTATTTACATGTTTCTGTGTTTATAATTTTAACATCTGGTGTTCACCAATTTTTTTAAGTTTATCTTGCTCCTTAGAATACTCAATCTTGTGAATTTGGGATTATACTATCCCCATGCAGTTTAGATCCTATCCTGGAGACTCTTGGAACACACCCTCATGGGAAAACCTGCCTCTTCCCAAAACCATCTGAAACAGAGGCTCCTAACTGTTACTGTCTAGTGGAATTTGCCATCCTCATCTCTTCTTTTAAGATGCTCATGTTTTAAAAATAATTTTAAAATCAGGGTAAATCGATTCTGAGATTTGTTTTGAAATTTTACAGTGTTCCTTTACTATTTCAGATTAGAGAACATCAGTCATACGAATTCTACATTCTGATAAAAAGTTTCATGTTTCAGATCAGCGGTTCTCAAATGGTGGTCCATGAGCCAGCAGCAGGAGCATGGCCTGGAAGCTCGTTAGAAATGCAGATACGCAGGGCCTCACGTCAGATCTGCTGAATCAGAAACTCTGGCACTGGGGTCCAGAGGTCTCTATTTGAAGAATCTCTCCAGGTGATTTCTGATGCTCATGTAGGTTTCAGAAGCACTGCTTTAGGGATCAACAAGCCTGTGCAGTATAGAAAAGAATGCCACGGTCTGAGACTTCCTCTTGAGATGACATGCTTACTCACTCACTCACAAGTACTTCCTTCTGTAGCAGGAGCCACTTAAAGATAAGATGGTTCATTGTGTTAAAAATATGAGTCCTAGATCACCCACTGACATTTACAAGGCAGTTGGTGTAGTTCAATTTTGGTCACCGGGGGCAGAGCTCTGGAATCAAAACCTAAGTTGTGCAGAAATCCCTAACTCCTCAGTTGAAACAATGAACACATTATCTTACCTTCTGTTTTCATCTTGTCATTTTATCAGTTCTGATGAGTAGAGAGTGGGGCAAATGCAAGTTTCCTCTCTTCTCTGGCTCTGTTCTGTAACCCTATCCTTAGTGGGATATTGTTCATTGGCAGTGAGATAAATGAATTCAGAAGGGAAATGAAGTGGAAAAGCAGCTAACTTAGGGCCTCTCATCACAGATCTCACAAAAATAGGGATTACTGTTTCTGTAATATAACAGGATTCCAAATTTGTATATATGTGTGTGTATATATATATACACATATATATGTATATATAATATATAATTTATCATGTTACAAAATTAAATATATATGTATCTATATAAATGTATATATCAATTAAAACAGTTAATTACTAAAATTAAAGCATTTAAGTAACAAAAGTGAACTGGTGGTTGCTCAGCTGTTTCCAGCTCTTTGCAATCCCATGGACTGTAGCCACCAGGCCCCTCTGTTCATGGAACTTTCCAGGCATGAATACTCGAGTGGGTTGCCATTTCCTTCTCCAGAGGATCTTCCTGGCCCAGGCATTGAACCCTGGTCTCCTACCTTACAGGCAGATTCTTTACCATCTGAGCCACCATGGAAACCCAAAAAGTAAACATAATCCTTAAATACATCCGTACAAATATATTAACAAAGCCACTACCTTCAACAAATAGCTAATAAGTGGGGTTTATTATACCTACCACACTAATTTTTATTTCGGGGGAGGACTGAAACTACTGTTAACCTTACCACTTCCTTTATCTGAACAACCGACTCCCCAAAGGTAACAGGATAAAGGGACCCCTTTGATCCTGTACACCTGCCAAAAACAACCGTCACCCTTTACGCAGACACAGGAAAGCTCAGGCAAGGGATGGATGAGTCTGTGTTCTGGGTGTCTGGGGCTGGCTTGCTAGAAGACAAATTGAGGCCAAACCACCCATGAATAAAGCTCACATTGGCTCATTCTAATGTAGGTTTTCCAGAAGATAATCTCAGGGGAAAAATACTAGTAGAACTGATCACTTCATCTTCAATATTTGGAAACTGCAGAAGTGTGTGTTGGCCGGCGGACTTAAAGCAGGTTTATCTACCTGGTATCAATTCAGGCAGAACAAAGGACAGAACACAGAGGATAACTAAACTTTTTCCCAAGCTGACTGAGGGATGGCTCAGAACACATATTTGGAGAACAAGGCAATATACCTGAACTGTAAAGAATCACAAATGTAGCATCAAACCATGCATTTGAAAGCTCAAACCAGGACTTCCCTGGCAGTCCACAGAATTACGACTCCATGCTGCCAATGCAGGGGGCATGAATTCAATCTCAGGCCGGGGAAGTAACATCCCGCATGCCACATGGCGGAAAAAGAAAAAAAAAGAAAAAGAAAAGCCCAAACCTCATGAATCCATGAGAAGAGAAAGTGGAAAGGCAATTTTTTTCTTGAAACTCCACTTATCACTTAAATATTTTCAAAACCATGGTTTTGAAATGTTTTAATTAATATTTTGTTCCTTAATCAATTATCCTTGGGCATCTATTTATATTTAAGTACGAACCATTGGGCTTCCCAGGTGGCGCAGAGGGAAAGAATTCATTTGCCAGTGCAGGAGATGTGGTTTTGTTTCCTGGGTTGAGAAGATCCCATGGAGAAGGCAATGGCCACCCACTCCAGTATTCTTGTCTGGAGAGTCCCATGGACAGAGGATCCTGGCGGGCTACAGTCTATGTGGTTGCAAAGACCAGGACGTGACCGAGCCACCGAGCACACCCACATACATGAACCACTGTGTCTCTTACATCAATAACACGGTTTCAGATTGAGCTGGGTGGTGAGTAAAGATACAGGTTAGATGTGGTATCGTTTTTCGCCCCCCCCCCACTATTCTTTCCCTTAACTCTGTGATATATATCGTAAACATCTTATAAAAGCCAACACAAAAGAATCCCACCATCCATCAAAACCATTTTATCCTTTTTTCAGTCATCTGTGGACAGATGATATTTGTGACCCAAACTTTATAGCATTTTTATAACAAGTATTGATGTGTCACTTCATTACATGTGCTCTTACAGGTTTCAACGTTTTAATGGATTAATAGACCTTGCAGGAGGAAGTCAGATAGAGACAACATTTCTCTTTTGTGGCAAATATTTTGCATGTGATCCTTCATGAAGGGAGTTTTGTTGCCAATTAAGAAAATGAAAGCTCACAACAGTTAACTGACTTCACCAGATCAGTGACAGGCAGGGATAGAATTCAAACTTAGGTCACCTTGACTTCAAACCTATTGCCTATCCATCACACCAGGAGAAACTGTCCCAGTGATAGGTGAATTTATGAGATAGGTGGTCATTCTTGCCCCAAACGGCAGCCACAAGTACAGATTTGAGACACATAAAGTTCCACCCAGGTCAGAAGTCAATTTCCATGCCCTTCTTTGTCATGGCTCCATATATACCTTTCCATTATCTCCCTATATCCTGTTTCTTAATTCGTGATGCCTAGATTAGACAGAATTCTCTGTGTTCCACATGGCTATTGCATACCACAGTATGAGTTGTATCACAAAGGAAAAAAATAAAAGAAGAATTAAATATACCTCTTTCTTTTCCCCTGCAACAGGAATCCCCAAGTATGATACAACAGAAGTATCCCATGCTGTGATTAAGACCAAGAGCTGATGGGTGTGGACATCATGTGGGCATGCAAGTCTCTCTCTTTTACAAGAGAGTAGTTCATAAGTATATGATAACATTTATGATGGTTGGATGGCATCACCAACTCGATGGAAGTGAGTCTGAGCAAGCTCCAGGAGTTGGTGATGGACAGGGAGGACTGACGTGCTTTTATAAGATGTTTACGATACATATCAAAGCATTGTTATTCTTATAGGCTATACTCCAACATAAAATTAAAAGTTTCCAAAAAATGATCCAAAGGTAAAGTCAGAATTAGTAGAATTATACTGACTTTTCTCATCACTCTCCCTGTGGCTTCAGCAAATGACACAGGCAGGGGCACAGAAATCTTGTACCTCTATATTAAAAAGAAACTCTGCCTGAAGAAACATAGTAATACAGAGAGAAGAAGGTGCTAGCCATGTAAAGTAACTCCTGCAAGGCCGAACAAATGCCACTAATGACCTAATCAATACAGAAATAAGCACAGATTTCCTTCACTAATGGCCACTCAGTAGCTTCCCTAAAAACATTAAAAAAAAAAAAATCGTTTCTCTTTCATTTAAAGTTTCCTTGCTATATTTATGTACTTCATCAAGAATTACCCCAGAAGTTGACTTTGCCTCAACACATCTGGTCAGGTCACTAGGAAGTCCATCTATCAATCATTCTACTACGAAGTACCATCTATCAGTCGTTTCGAGTTCTCAGATCTGGGTCTGTCTCACTGCTGTGAATTTCATCACTGACAGTACACACCCTCTGATTCCTGCTTAAGCCCAAGGATCTGATATATAAACAATGAAACAAGTGATATCGCCTCATCCTTTCTTAAAACATCCAAACCAGTCTATTTCCACAGCCAGATCAAAACAATGAGGTAATGTTTTCTCGCGATTTTAGAAAAATCTATTTCAGAGCTCTCTTCTCTTGCTAGACTCATTGGGCGAATCTCTAATTATACACATGGCCTTCTGCTGGGTATAGCCATTGGTATTATCTGCAAAGTGTACAAATTGTAAGTATTATCTGAAATCAGCCCTGGTTCTTAAAGCTCCAAATTGCCCCAGAAGGATGCTAAGACTAAACTATGTCACTTCTAGACAAATACAGAAAAACCCCTAGTTAACATTCTTTGTAAAGCAGCATCGAGCCACAACCTTATCCCATGTGAGATACCACTAATAGAGAGTGAAATACTATGTGAAATTCTGTGTATACGTGGAATTCTAAACCACCCATGCCCACATCTCTTTTTCAAGATGCCTACTGTCCATCTAAGCTTCTAAAATGTCAAACCCTGCTGTCTGTGCAAAGGAGTATCTTCTAGAAAGCATCTGGATTTTAGAGGTTCCCAGATGGCCTTTTGTCACTGAACCACTGGCTTGAAAGTGCATATCATGTACTGTATGACTGGACTGAAACTGGAGTCCCTTTATGCATGAACAGGATACCCAAAGTAACTGCCATGTCAACAAAACACACTCAAGACTGGGAGGGGTCTCAGGGGGATGCTTTTTTTTTTTTTTTTGGTGAGGCCTATGGAATCAAGCAGATAGTGACAAGGACAAAGCAAACTGAAAATATGAGCCACCAGGGAGTAAATGAATAGTACGAATTGGAGAAGCACAGACAACATCTTTAGTACTTACAAGCCCATTTTAGAGATGAGGAAGCTGAGGTTTAGGAAAGCTTGAAAAACCTACTAGCAAGTTGCAGGAGGGAATCTGAACCCAGGTCTGGGAACACATATTCTCTTAATTGCTTTACAATGTTCTGTTAATTTCTGCTGTGCAGTGAAGTGAATCAGCCATATGTATACATAGATGTAGACACAGATACACACACACACACACACACACATATATCCCCTCCCTCTTGGACCTCCCTGCCACCCTACCCCCGTTCCACCCCCTAGGTCTTCACAGAGCACCGAGCTGAGCTCCCTGTGCTATACAACAGCTTCCTACTAGCTATTTTACACACGTCAGTGTAAAGCTGTCACTCTTAACTATTCTATTCATGATAAGTTAGCTACATGCTAGAAGAATGACAACCTTCTAATCATTTCACTCATTCTGTAGCATTAGTCCTTCCTTGAAAGGTTAAGAAAAGAAAGTATGACCAAAATTTATGGGCAATTCAATATAAAATTTATTCACAAATATTATACTCTCCCAAAACATTCAATACTAGACACTGAATACTGGAAGAGATTTTAGAAATCATCTGGTGTAATTTTGATGCTTTATGGGTAACTTCTAAAAGTAAATTCTTCCTTAGTGTCTGAGGGCAAGAAATTTTAACATGGTGCAGGCCTTAGGACAATGTATCCAGATGTTCCTCTGCTTCCAAATACCTAAATCTTTAACTCTGTCTCAGCCAATGGAAACAAAATACATTCTTAAGAGAAATGACCCTTCAAGTAACATACAGATCAAACCTTTCACTCCTACAGTTTTCTAGAACTGTATGTAATCCCATCTCCATCTCATCACAGGCATTATTTTTTAATCTACCAAGGACGTTTATAATATTCTGAAACTATTTCAGTTTCCTTTTTCACACTATGTAGAATCTAACAACAAATTCAAAAAAATCATTTGCTTTCAGAAAACCTTTCTTCTTAAATCTAAACAGATACGTTAGCTTGATCTGATATGAATTTGAACTCTGCAGTTCGTAACAATGATATTTGCATCAGTTGCTTGTAGCTCTAGTAACAGTGTAAATGTGTGATTTTTATAAATTCAACAAAGAAAACCAAATGGCTTATTCCAATTCCATATACATTTGTCACAATCAGCTTGTCTTTCTCTTCTGAGGGAACTTCCCAATTCCTGCTTTCATGATTTCAGTTTGTGCTCTATTATCATCAACAGAACTTTCCCCTAGTAGTGGTGTTAATTCTTCCTTGTTTGCTTTCTGGAAACAATATGGTCTCCACTCTCGAGGTATACTTTTTGTCAATTTTCTCAATGAAATTTATGGGTTAAAAAAAAGATTTTTCTGATTTGTCAAATTAATTCATAACTTGTTTATAGAATTTATCATCCAAGATATTCTCCATCTATCATTTTGGAGTTTCCTTATGCTCTCAATCATCATTCATTATTCAAAGGGTTCTAGTGCATGTCCCTCTCCTAAATGCCTACAAAATCCTACAGAGCAAATTTCCCAAATATTTAGCTTGAGACCTGATGTAAAAATATTTATTTTCAATAAATATTTGAAAACCAAAAATGAACAAGTAAATGAGTGAGTATAACATCTGATGCAACAGACAGATCTTGCTGACTCCCACACAAGAACTCCGTCTCTTCCATTCAGGTCCCATGGAAAGTCCCCTACTTTGACACAGTGTGGTCCAGAAGATATTTTTCTGGTTTCCTGTTGAAAACGCCAGTTGTGGCAGACTCTCTTGCTTTCTACATCTTCCTAAAGCCTGCCATCGCCTCAAAGAAGACAGAATGTTCTCATCTTTCGAAATTAAGGTACCAGGTTTTGTTCTGCTTTGTCAAGTCAGAAAGGTATGCAGATGTTCATTCCATTGGAACCATGCTCAGCATACCCTAAAATGTAGAAATTAAGAAAGCAAATTCACTCTACTCTTATTCAACCAGATCCCACACTTTAGGACTAGACTGTTTTGAAAGAGAGGGGTAAGACCTTTATTCAGTTCTACTGGTCCCAAGCAGATTAACTGGTTTGCCAGTTAACCCTCATCAATCCGATCACTGCTTCCATATAATAGGGAGAGTAGGGCAACTCTCCTTAAGGCAGAAAGAGAGGTTGCTGTTGCTGCTGCTAAGTCACTTCAGTTGTGTCTGACTCTGTGCGACCCCATAGACGGCAGCCCACCAGGCTTCCCCGTCCCTGGGATTCTCCAGGCAAGAACACTGGAGTGAGTTGCCATTTCCTTCTCCAATGCATGAAAGTGAAAATCAAAGTGAAGTCGCTCAGTGGTGTCTGACTCCTAGCGACCCCATGGACTGCAGCCCACCAGGCCCCTCCGTCCATGGGATTTTCCAGGCAAGAGTACTGGAGTGGGTTGCCATTGACCTCTAAGGAAGCCCAATTTTTCAGTATTCGATTCTCATTCCTCCTTCCCTGCCTTCATCCATCACTGCCTACTTGCCCAGTTCTTCAGAGGAGTGAATTTCTTCCCCACATCCTGGATCACCTTCACCAATGTTAATCCCTTCAAAGGCACATCTCCAGTAAACAGGCATTATTTCCAGCTCTGTGTGTCAGCGATTTGGAAATTGTTTGTGCACTTGCCTCATCTTCTCTCCCAAGACCACATTAACTGAGTGTTAACTATGATTTCCTTTCACGTAGATGGAAAAGTGATCTAGGTATTCAGTTTAAACGACTGATGTTTTAGGGACCTTGCTATCTCCATAAAAGCCTGAGTCACTGCTTGAGATCTAAAGGAGAAGCTGCTTTGTAAGAGCCAAAATCATTTCTAGTGAAGTTATAATTCTACATATAAGGGCATCTCTTTGTTCTCTTTTTCAGAAAGACGAATGTCCGATCCACTTAGGCTGAAACTTTTAGGGGAAAAACACAGTTAAAACTTTACTTAGAGCTGATTTTAATCCTGGATAATAGGAGCCATCAACAATATAAAGGTCAATTTTTAATTCCACAAGCCTATTAAATAGCTGGCATGTGCAAACAAGGACAGCTAAGGACAGTGAAAAAAAATGCACTGGGAAATACACACAGGCCTTGTTTCATGGCACTTTATTGCTCTTTGTAGTTATTGTCTTTTTTTTTCCAGATTGAAGGTTTGTGGCATCACTTCATCAAGGGGGTCTATTGGTGCCATTTTTCCCAAGTGCATTTGTTCACTTCCTGTCTCTATGTCACATTTTAATAATTCTAATATTTCCAGCATTTTCTTTATCATGATATTTGTTATAAAGTGATCTGTGATCAGTGATCTTTGATGTTACTCTTCTAAAAAGATGACAACTTGCTGAAGGCTCAGATGAGGGTTGTTAGTCTCTTTTAATAATAAAACATTTTTAGATTAAGGTATGTACATTGGTTTTTTTAAAGACAGGATACAATTGCACACTGGGAACCAAAAAAATTTCAAGTGACATGCTTTATTGCAATAGTAGCTTTATTGAGGTTGTCTGGAAATGAACCCATAATATCACTGAGGTTTGCCTGTACCTGTATACTTTTGAGATAAATTCGTTTTTTGTTTAATGCTAAATGGCTAGCATTTAAGCATATATATTATGCTGATTCTAGTATATATATACATGTACATACTATCTATATTAGTGTATATATATGTGTGTGTGTGTGTGTGTATACATATATATGTATAGTATATGTAATATGTATTGGGTTGGCCAAAATTTTCATTTGGAATATCTTACAGAAAAATTCAAACTTTTTGGCCAACCTAGTATATATATATAATGTTGTATTTACTCTTTGCTGCTGCTGCTAAGTCGCTTCAGTTGCGTCCGACTCAGTGCGACCCCATAGACGGCAGCCCACCAGGCTTCCCCATCCCTGGGATCCTCCAGCCAAGAACACTGGAGTGGGTTGCCATTTCCTTCTCCAATGCGTGAAAGTGAAAAGTGAAAGTGAAGTCGCTCTGTCACGTCTGACTCGTAGCAACCCCATGGACTGCAGCCTACCAGGCTCCTCTGTCCATGGGATTTTCCAGGCAAGAGTACTGGAGTGGCTTGCCATTGCCTTCTCCGATATACTCTCTAACCTTTCCTAATTTTTTGTTCTAGCACTTATTAGAATATTGAAGGTTTATAAATGTATTCTCAGGTACCTTCTGAGAAATTTCATTGGAGCATTTTTCTGATGGTACTATTTCTCAGAACAACGTGTGTGTGTGCTGAGTCATGTCTGATTCTGTGACCCTTTGGACTAGAGCCTGTCAGGCTCCTCTGTCCATGGGACTCTCCAGGCAAGAACGCTGGAATGGGTTGCCATTTCCTTCTCCAGGGGATCTTCCTGACCCAGGAATAGAACCTGCATCTCCTGTGTCTCCTGCAACGGCAGGTGGGTTCTTGACCACTCTGCCACTAGGGAAGTCCCCTCAGAAGAATGGCTGATATTTAATTATGATTTTTAAAAAGTGTGGTTATCTGATGAATTAACTGCTTTGCACAGCTCAGCCTCTCTACGGAACACCATTCGTGGTTCTCCATTTTCTGATGGGGACCAACTGATTAAAACCCAGTTATGACAGACATCACCCTCTGACCATTTTCATGTAAGGGATGAAATGATTCATTTCAGCAACATTAACTGAAGATACTTTAGAGTCTGAAGCCATTATCAGCGGTGCACTCCTAACAGCTTTCTCCCGGCTTGGGAGACAGGAAACCAAAGCCGCCAGTGGGGGCGCCAGAGAGCCCAGCAGCCAGCCCTCTGTTCTGCTTGCCTTAACTTCGGAGAGGATATTGACAAATGTTTCCACCTCCCCTGCCACCCCCGAGTTGCTGCTCCTGGTCGCAATCCTCAGCGCGGGATGCCAGGTAATTCCTCCCTGGATCCATTTCAGTTCCTTCGCATTCAGTAATGGCCTTGCTCTTCGGCCACCCCTTTTGGAGGGTGGAAATGACTCAATTAAAATGTTTTAGAGAAGTCCTATCCTTTCACTTTCCAGAAAACTCTCAGTGGGTCCATCTCTCCCCCTAGAGACTGACAGGAGAGAATGACCTTACTAAGCATTCCTATCCTCATACAAGGCCCACCTCCTAGATTAGTTACTACCTCTGCTTGGCTGTTGATATTTTCTAGGCTCACAGAAAATATTGTGCCTAGAAAAATATCTCTCTAGGCACAGAGAGAGGAAAGCTAGTTTCCAATTTCAACCAGTAAAGATGGTTACAGGGCGGAAAAAGAAAAGAAATGTACTCTAAATTACTAAAACACAGACACACGAAATGCTTAAAAGGAAGTTTTTCTCATTTCACGTAATCAGGTTAAAGCTCTCTCTCAACACTTTTTATATGAAAAGGTGATGATTTCCTTTTAGTGAATAAATACCAAGGTACCAGGGACTTTGTTTCTGCTTCAGTCTTGTCAAGCAGGCCTTATGTGTCCCATATGCTACATGAAAACACTGAAGCAACGAGGAATTAACGAAATTGCTATGGTCACATGATGGGCATTTGTTTGTGACTGAACTGGTGTTACTACAGTCTTGAGGAAACTAGGAAGCAGAGAGGGGTTGAGAGTCTTGGCCGTAGACACATTTTTCAGTTATTTACTTAGACCCAGAAGCTAAACCCCAGGATAGGTTGCTCAGGGGGTAAATTGCATATTTACAGAGGTAAGTTTTGGAGAAGTGAGATTTAGATGCACCACCACATTTAGACTTTGTTTTCCGGACCTTTTCTTTTAATCCAGATTTTGCACGTTTCTCTGATCTGCAGAATCCCATGGAGGCCCGTGTATCTCAGTGGTACAGTCCGTCATCATGAGCACACAGCAGTCCGCTGCCTGCTCCCTGATGAGTTCCAGCATCCTCTAGCCCACACTTCTTTAGTTTTACCCTGACAAGGGATCCAAAGTTCCTCTGAGTTCAAAAGGTCTCCCTATCTATAGCTTCCTGCATCATATCTGACAAATCATGCAGACATTGCAATCATTATCATTGTGAAATGATATCCCTCTTGGACCGATATTTGCATCCTTGTCTTATGATATGAATACATTTTTCACACATAAACTCTCTTAACTAAATACACTCTCCCACCTCTTCACGCTGAAAAAAAAAAAAACCACTAAAAATGAAGCCACATGTAGTTCCAGATAAAGTCGATAATTATAATAGTAATTAAAAATGAAGGAGTCCAGTTGTTAAGGGTGCTTCACGGAGCTCAAGCAGATAGCAACAGCATGGACTCACATCATGATGGCATGCTGTATCATTTCATCTTTCCCAAACTCTACCCATGATTATGTGGAAATTTCAGGGTTAGAGAAAGATTTTAATCTTCACAAAGGAAATATGAAATAAATGCTGAACGAAGTTAAATAAGCACCGAAGTGAAAATAAAAAGACAAACCATTAATACCAACTAGTTGTTTCCAGTGGGATTTCTAAATTCGTCTTTAGTGCCATGCCATTTGTTTGATAATTTCCTAAAATTCTTACAATGCTAGTATATCTAAGTAAATTTACAATAAATATAAAACAGTATAACTTAAAAGTGTTAGTGCCATTATTCCCATAAGCCGGATAAAAGAAATAGGATCACAGATACAACTGCAATGTCCTGACCATGAATGAATTTGGCAGAGTTCAATAGCAATTTCAATATAACTGTGTGCTTCATTGACTTAAAAGAGTGGTCATCTGAGTATAAACCTTAATCTTCTTTCTCTAAAAAATTTTTTAAAAAAATGCTATATTTATAACAAAAAGATCTTTTGACACTCATTTTTAAAAACTGCATTTTAAAGAATTGCGTATTTGAAGCTTGTAAACAATGCTGAAGCCTAGATTCTGTCACATATTCACATGGCATCTACTTATTTTCTAACAGCTCTTTGATGATTAAATTAAGTCAGATGACAGCAGCACTGGGATTTCCATCAGAGTGGTATTACCTATTAACCAGTAAAATGCTAAGAAAAACCTGCCAATGAAGAGTATGGATATTTTCTTATCAATAAGTATGAGAACTTCATGTGGAGATTTTAGCTGGTGGCTTTAGAAAGGTATAAAAAAAACGGCAACATTAACACGATAGCTTTTTATTTGCCTATTGAGTTTATGAGCAAGAAAAAGTTAAACAATTATGCATAGTCCCTGAATTTCAGAGAGTTGCCAGGCCCCTCCTTCATTCTCTGCCGACCCATGGCTGGATTTTTCTATGTGACGGTGATGAGATCACCTGAAAGCAACTCAGACGACGGAACAGTCAGATGACAGCTGGGCCTTCTGATTTCCATGTCAAGGCATATCATATTTGGACTTGGAAGATTGTAAAACTTTTAGAAATTGATGTTCCGTTGTTTTCTGAAGATGCGGAAACAGTTTATCTCAACTATTGGTGCTGATTTTCCATTGCAACCAGATCAAATTATGTCAACATGCATTTTTAGTTTTTCATTTAAGGTATGATGCTGTGGATTAGATGGTCCTAAAGTGAGTATTGGATCTTGACAAATGGAGGAAAATCTGCAGAATATGTGAGATCATTCCTCTGGTTTGCATTTCCCTAGAGATGATCCTCACACATTTAGTGCATGATAAAGAAGCAACTGACAATAAAGGAAACGTAAAAGAATGTGTATCCATTATTAAAAATTCCAGCTCTACATCCATCTTAGGTTGAAAAGTCACAGAGTTCTTTTGGAAGTCTTTATCACAAACACTGATTTCCTATCTTGTGTGGGTATCAGGAGGTTGATCTGGGTTTATTTAGGTAGATTAGCTTTGTGAATATGTCTCAGTGAAAAAAAACTTGCAGAAAATAAAGACTGTATATTACATTAAGTGATTCTGCATAGAATCACATGCTGCATAACCACAGAAATCTCTACAAAATTTGCCTAAATATTTGAAATAAAACGTGACGCAGTTGTTTTCCTGTTAAAAATCTTAAATCCTTCAACTGAAACTGAATTTCATTTTTACTTATATTAAAACCAATGTTACTATTCACAGAAGTGATATTGTCAACAAAATATTAATATTTTGTGTGTTATCCACAAAACATTTTTAATGTAAGAATTGCACCATTTTAAAATAGTGTGAAATGTAATAAATTGATAAAAGGCCTGTTTCTTAAAAGGCTAATCTCTAGTGGAACCCTCTTCCCTTTACCTGCAGAAGATGAAATATTTTCTGCTGCTAGATAAAAGAAACACTTGTAACATATTAATACTTTAAAAATGTATGAATTTATGACTGAGGGATAATTATGACCTTGTACCTTGAGTGAGAAAATTCTGGGTGAATTCTTTGGCCTTTAAATAAGTCACAGATGCAATTTTATCCTAATAGATATCACTTGGTTACAGAACTTTAAAAAATCTCACATAACCTTTGGCATGGACATTGTATATTAGGTAGGGGTTATAAAAAACTGCCAGGAGAAATTTTCTCAAGAAAAGTATGTAGAAGAATTTAAAATATTGATCTACTGTGGCTGCAGACCATGGTTACCAGTCCTTCCACCTGCCGATATGAAGATCGCTGCTGGCAGCAAGGGAAGAACAGAACGTGATGCTAAAGACTCAGTTTGAAGGTAGAGTCAGTTGGGTGTATTATAAGTCAGTTCCTTTTGTTTTTTCAATTTCTCCTCAACTGTCCCGGTGGAATTATTTCAATCCGTGTTTTGTTTTACCTGTGCAGCAATTTCCCAGGGCACAGATACCTCCCAGTAATTTTAGAGAAAGGTACCTTCAAAATGCTAGATGGGTGTTTCATGACTTACAAAAATACAATATCACCAGATTACAGAGGATTTTGAAATCACAAGCTAACACTGCTGCCAAACATTAAAACCTGCAGAGTAAACTTGAAACTCTGCCTCAAGTACTTTATTTTTGATCAAGCAGATGATACTAATGTATGCAGTTTAAATACTGTGTATCTCAGCTCCCATCTCATCCTCTAGAAATGAAAGGGTTGTGATGTAAATACAAATATTATATAACTTTGAACATCCAGAGCCAAGTTTAATCCAAGATGAGCAAAATTAATTTAGATTATAAGACTCTGATCTACTGAGAAAATCAATTTATTAGCACTTGGCATAAATATACATTAAAGGAAACCAACCTCAGAAGCAAAGATAGCCTGAGAAAAACAAATCCAGTCACAGATAAGTCTTGCTAATATTTTTTCTACCTTCAATAGTCCTTTAGCAGTGACTTCTATAACTGTTTGAAATCATTAAGCATATTTAACTTTCAATGTTAGAATGAAAAATGAAAGAAAGCAAAGTCAGAAATGTAAAGACTCTGAAAGCACCGATTTAAAAAAAAAATGAAGGTCGTTTGTCTAAAGGGAGGAAGTACGGATTTGATAAGTTCATCATCACTGACTTAAAATATGTTCAGAACTTCGCTGGTGACATAAGGCATTTTTGAGGAAGCCAATTCTTTTCCTGATTAGAGATTCACAAATTTCTCAACATGCACCACTGTGTGGAACCAGTTAGGACCATGCCAGTACTTACCATTTGAAGAGATGGTTTTCAGTGTCCACATCACCTTTAAGCCCCAGATTCTTTCCTAACCTTGTCATGAAGCAGATCTGAATTAAACTAACATATATACAAAGGGTTCATTTGCGATTTTCAACCTTAACGGACTTCAAACTGTCTCTCCATACTAATGAGGATTTTCAGTCGTATCCACTTCTGGCTGTATGGGATATTGTGTCTTCACCGGCTGACTCACTCCACACTGTACTTGTGCAGTTTATCATGATCTTGTGCACAGATATAATCCACATTGAATTCAGATGAGAATGCCCATTGCCTAGAGAATCTGGAGAAAAGTAGCAGCACTGTGGTTCAAATAATATTTCTCCGGTAAGAGAAATACTACAGTCAATGTAGATTACTTTCTCCTTCTCAAAGTAGAAGGTGGGAAACACAAGCAACTGCAGCAAATTATACTAACTCTCTGCAATGTATTTTTCTTGTTTTTTTTTTGGGGGGGTACTTCTTATAAAAATTGACAAGATTCAGGACAACTTTGGACACTGTTCTAACAGCTTCATTTAATAATAGTTATGACTCATTTCTCCACTTAATACAAACTTCTCACTTTCTCTTGTGTTTATTACTTTTGAAACAACCTAGGCATTTTTCTAATTAGCTTTACTCTGCACAAAGAAATAACCCAACTGCAGTACCTTGTTAATGTGAAAGTGAACAACAGGGACCTTTCTGATCGAACATTCTCACTTCCTACCTCAAGACAGGCGTTCTGCATATATGCAAATACTGCAGACAGATGGCTTTGTATATCTTACGCACTATAACATTAAGACATGTCCCCCCTCATTATAAAATCCTGAAAATTACCAGCGCTGCCTCTGCCATCTACATTTAAGAGATAGTTAACCTTTGGTAACATATCTATTGTGCTTATCTCAAAGTAAGGGGGGAAAACAGCTTAAATATTCTATCAAGTTCAGCCAAAACATCCTACTTCACTTCATTGCCACAATACTTGATCTAGACTCCACATTTATAAAAGAAAATGAAAAACAAATTCACAAGGCAGAGCTTCAAGTCATCAGCCTATCTTAGAAGGATTTAGTTATTTTATGCCCGGAACATTTTACAAGCTCCAAACCCTTCCCCAGTACAATATTTTAGGAAGCTGAAATTACTTCTGCACGTCTTACCACCCAAGCACCTGACAGTTTGGATTAAAAATAGTATATACACAGCAACTCCCTGGTTACTATTTCCCTGAAGTTTTAAGGCACTCAAATTATTGAATCTTCTTTCTAAGAATTACTGGAGAGGTCGATGAAAACACATATCAAACTATTCTCAGGTAATTCTCCCACTAAAATCAACTGGCCTCTGTTAGTGCGATTCATTAGGACTAATGAAAATTACCATCTCCAGTAGCCAGTCTGTACCTTTCCAGACATCCTTCCCCAGGATCCATCACCATGCCCAGCTCTGCCTTCCATCCTGCTCCTTGTAGTGCTGAGTGAGGCACTCACTCCTTCATTAAATAGCATTAAAAATAGACCACACAGAACTCCCCAGTGGAGCATGCTCTAATGGGGTTAGTGCCACAGTTCTCAAGGTAACCACACTCAGCTGGTATCCAAGAAGGAAAGTCACTGGGAGACCAGCAATTTACAAATTTAATAGTGCAGTGTACCCAAACCTATCTCAGTCTGAGCAGAATACTGTAAAAGAGAAATCAGCATGTAGTGAAATGAAGTCACAGAGAAGCTCAAGGTGCATTTCTGGAGTGTGTAAGTTTCTTTAAATACATCTCACTGAAAAAGTACTCTGCTGAATAGACATTCATCCAAAGCAACTTATTTCAAGATTTATTGGAAAATATTAATCACAAGCAGTGAGGATAAGTTAAGGCATCTCTGTAGAGCAGTCTGAATGTCTTAAAACTGTATTTAAAGCAGATTACTTGAGACCAAGTGATAGTATTAATAAGCAAGGGTAGTAACAGACTAGCCTTTTGCAAGGAAGAACTGTATTCCTTAAAGAATATTCTAAACTCCCTCTCTGGAGCCTTGAAAAACATTCTGTTCAAGTGACGAAAAGAAGTATAAGAATGTTATTAGAAAGGAAATTCAGGATCAAACACACATACATACCTTAGAAATCCGTGTCAACCTGAGATGAGGGCATATATTATTATCTCCCATGCGATCCTTATTGGGAAAAAGCAGAAGCAATCACTGCCAAGATAACCAGCCTACTCGGCCACATGGCTAGAGCTCTAGGCTTCCAAATGACTGCCCTCTGCGAAAATGACATTACCTAAAATCTTACGAAGACATGTAAGCCCTGTGGTGACAAAACCTGAGCAGTAGCTGCATTTATTTTAAAGTGTCAAAGGTTTCCTAACTTTTACCAAATGAAAAGGGATTTCCTGTCAGCTCCATTTCTCCGTTTTCTCAAAACAATCACAGCCATTTTGGTCACCCAAGTGGATGAAGAAGACGTGAGGATCGTTTGGATTTCTTCAGGATTTGAGTGAAATCTTGTCCACATTCAGCCTGAACTTTGGAGATCGTCATCTTTATTTGGGGAGGCTGACGTGTCATACCAACAGACTTGAAAAAAGTCAGAAATTATCTCGTGAAAGTGATTTTTCCCAGCCTTCCATCCATCTAACTATCAATTCTTTGTCTTTCCAGCTCAGATTCTGTGCTTGCCTATATCTTCAGGATACTGAACTGACAGCAACCACATCCACTCCAGCCCCATTTCCATGCATAAACACCCAGAGAATCCATTTCTCGTCCTAGGAAACTTTCTATACACCTGTCTCATTCAACTCCATTCTACCACTACATCTACAACCCTGAGGCAGAAGATGTTAAATTTGGAGTTTGCAATGATACAGAATTCAGACACATAAAAACGAAACTGAACATCTTTCCTCTAATTCCTGGGGGAGCCAGGATCTCAAGTCCTCTGAGGACCACAAACAGATGACTACTTTCTGCCCCTTGCATAGCTCTCTTCCAAAAGAAACAGGCACATTCCCAACTTTCTACAGAGAAGCCTTTAAAGATCAACTGTGTACTTCTCTGATGAAGAGACCTGCTCTTTTCCATTCTCTTCCTGCTTTTCATTTTTGCCTCATTCTGGGGAGGGGGGAGTCTACCCCTCCTCCGACAAAGCATGAAAACAGGATGCATACATAACAACAGCTTTCTACAAACAGGAAGGAGAGAGCTAGACTTAAAGACAACTCGAAAGAAAAGCACAGATGCAAGGCAGGAAGGAAGAGAAAAAAAAAGAGAAAGAAATGACAAAAGGCGTGCAATGTTCACGTCGGAAGACCTTAAAATTATTTTACCTTGACCGAAAAGTGGACGTCCCCCAGCGTCTCTGTTCCTTGATTGATTTTGGTTTGTGGCTTTTATTAGTATTATTGTTTCTCACGGATGACTTGGCTGTATTTGTTTGCTTTGGCTTATTATTGTTATTATTTGGGGTCGATTTATTTAACTGCTAATAAAAGGAGCCTTCTGCGGCGTCGGCGGGGCTCCCGGCAGGGCTGCGGCCACAGCAGCGGCTTCGGCCGGTGACCCCGAGGTCCCTGCGGCTCCCCGCTGCTCAGATGCGCTCGGGCGGGGGGGGCGCTGCCGCCGCCTTCTCGACCCCTGGCTGCGGAGAGGGAGCGAGCTCCCGCCTCCTGGCTGCCAGTCCGTCCCCGGGCACGTCTGTCTGTCCGGCCGTCTGTCCCTCAGCCCGGCAGCCCACCGCGGGCTTCCCGCCGTCCCGCGATCCGCTCTCCGAGCTGCCCCTCGCGGCGGTCCCTCCGCGACTCTTGGTCCCACTAGCGAGGCAGGGACCTTCTCCTGGTCTTCTGCACCCGCATCCCTCTCGTTCTGCCACTCCGCGCCCCCGGCCGCTTCCCTCGGACAGAGGAGGGCGTCTGCAGGGAGGGCGCGCGAGGCTGCTACTCCCTCTCCCTCCTCTGTCTGCGTCCCCTGCCTCTCCCTCCCTCTCTCTGCGTGCCGGTCTCCGCGTCTCCAGTTGTCTAACTGCTCCCACCTGTCCGTCGCTCTGTCACTCCCAGTCCCTCCCTGAGCCAGCCAGCTTCGGGCGTCCCTGGGTCCCGCGCGCCCAGCTCCCCGCCTCCGCGCGCCCCTGCCCTCCCACGCGCCCGGCTCCTCCCCGTAGCCCCGGCCGTGTCCGGTCCCCGCCCGGGCTGGCGGCAGTGTGCGGGTCGCATGTGGCGCGGCAGCTGCTCGGCCGGCAGACTCCAGCCTCTGACCCGCCACGCCCGGGAGATGGCCGCGGTCGGGCGCCTGCGGGGGCCGCGCCTCGGCCACCAGGCGCAGCCGGAGTTGGCTGAGCCGGAGCGCGGGCACCTGCCCGGTGTGCCCGGAGCGCGTGCTGGTGCCATCCGTCCCCTGGCTGGTCTACTCCACCGGGCCCCGGGCTAGAGACAAAGCGCCCGAGCCACGAACGGCGCGTGAACATCATTCATCAGAGAGAAAACTGGCACGTTGCCCCCTGCCCCTCCACCATGCGTCCCCGCTCTCGGCCAGCGCGCCTCCCTCCCCGCCCGGGGCCAAAGCCCCAAGTACCTCTCCTGGGCGCCTCCGGACTCTGGCGGCGGACACCTGGCCAAGCCGTGCTCACTCCCTTCCTCCGGGGCTCACTCTCCAGGCCAACTCTGCAGAGAATATCCCACAACAATAACACCTCACTCCACCCAAATCCAGCCGAAGCCTCAGGGCTCTCAGACATTCGCGGCTTTGAGCAGGACCCCAAGTCCTCTTGTGCGGCGCCAAGTGGACTCCCCGTGGGCGCCCGCCCAGCCCGCTGCCCACCCGGGCGCCGACTGAGAATCACAGAGGTGCCCCAGAAACCCCTGCAGGCTAGGGCGTGGGGCAGGGCGCAGAGTTGACATCCCAAGAAATAAAAGGGCTGCATTTCTTGTTTGTTTGGAGATGTGCTATTTTTATTATCTGTAATTCATTCCCCCCCCCCCCATTGTTTCAAGGTACACACTACCAAAAGGAAAAAAAAAAGGAATAGTGGAGGAATGGGAATACATTTCCGGAACACAGCCCACCCCTCCTGAGTAGAATGTAGAGCCTACTTTTTCAACATCACAGGTCACCAGCCAAGATAGATCACTCTGGCGTTCTGCCCCCAGCTGAGAGCAAGGCATTTGATTCTGGGTTTCCTTGCTAGGCTGTTATTAATGAGAAGCAAAATTATAGTTGTACACGCCTGCATGGAATTGCCAAAGCTTATTCTGACAGTATCCAGCAATTCAGCTGCTGAAATGTAGACACTGAATAACTATGGATCTGGTGCAATGAACGCCCCATCCCACAATAAATTGGAGAAGAGAAAATCAACTTTTACCAGCTGCAATTAGTAACCCCAGTGAAGAGACAACAAATAAATAACTAGTATAAACCGTGTCATGAAGATGTCCACATCCTTTCAGTTCCATTTATTGATACCATTCTTGATAACAGATATTATAAACAGATTTATTAAGGGGTGTGCCTTCCAGTTTTTATAGAAAAGTAATTTCAACAGCAGTAGCCATGTTTATATATGCTAAGATATTGATTAAGATACCAAACATGTTATGTGTACTGCTAGGAAATGCTATGGAAAAAATTAGGATGAAGTTGTACTGGTTTTGGTGAACAGATCATTATTTCCTCAATATTGGAAATTGTTTCCCTCGGGAATTGGCTAGTTTTGGAATAAATCTGCTGTATGAGGTTTCAGCAAATGTGCCTAAAGAATTTAAGACCCTTATGTTGATCTATTTTTTGAGCATTTCAACTCAAATGTTCCTCTCCAAAAGCATTTTGACAGGCATTTCTCTCCTCCTTCCAGCCATATGGAATTCAAGGGAAAAATTCACAAAAAAAAGTATCTCTAATTCTCCTCCCTTCATCTCATGTTCCAAAAAAAAAAAAAAAAATCTCCTTTCCTTGGGGGAAACTGTTGTGCCAAGTTGCTATATATTAAATTCACACAGTTGGGACTGCACGGGAAAGAGGTCATTGTACTTGACTTTCGTTTTGGACAGAATGACACCTAAGCACCCTCTGAATGGGTTGGATGAGTAATCTACTAAGAGAAAAGCTTTAAGACCTTGTTCTTAACACAGTCTTCTAGATCAGACTTCACACTGCAAGTTACACACACACACACACACACACAGAGGAACTCCTTTCTATAAACTGGATTAGAAATTATAACTACTGAACAAGGGGAAAGGGAATTCAATCACCATTCTTACTACAAATGTCAGTGATTATGTAATAGAACAAGACACAGTGTTTCAGTATCTTATCAGTGTATAGACAAAGTTGTTGAAACAATGCAATTTCTCACAGAGTTTAACCTTTACTTAAAAAGGAAAACCTCCCTAAGAAGAATAACATTCATTTAATTCGGCTAACTTTTTATAACTTTTCTCATAATATGTCATCAACAAAGGAGGAACTAGAAAAGGTTCAAGTTTATTTGAGGCCACCTAGGTAATTAACATTCATCTATCCAATTTTAACTGTTGCGTCTCAAAGTGGGACTGAAATATACTTCTGGGAATATTAGGCAGGCAGTGAGCAGTAAGCGACTCTTCTAGGCATTCAGAAAGTATTTGCATTTCCTTAATTTGAAACAGTTACCATACTTTATGTCCCTTGGTCTGTCCTATATTAACTACGGCATGGGCTGCCGTCCATGGGGTCGCACAGAGTTGGACACGACTGAAGCAACTTAGCACCAGCAGCAGCAGCAAACTCAGTGAAACTGTTGTCTTCCTTATTGGACTTCTGAATGATATCTACGATGCTGATGTCCATGCAGAGGTATTTCTGCACTGAAAGCATCCTACACTTAGGGGTGAGAAGTGGTGGAAATGGGGGAACAAGGAAGTGTCATAGGGAAGAACAAATCTGACTCCATATTAGGTCTGTTTCTTTTACTTTAAGCTTTTCTATTCTGTTGCTTTTGCTTTGAGTTAAGAATGTTGCCTACAGCTTGAAATATACAGGATAGCCCATTCTCAAAGCTCTGACCTTTAAGAGTATAACACTTTCCCATTCATATAGAGATACAAGAAAGTTTCTGCAGAACAGAAAATAACATTTGTCATGTTGGAGGTTTACAGGAACAACATGACCTGACCTGTCTGGACAGCTGCAAGAACAAAGGATTCCTGCACCAAGAAATATTTAACAACAACCAACCATATCCCTCCCCTTTTTAGTATAAAAAAAGTCTGTTTTATTACTGGGGTAAGATGGTTCTCTAGGACATTAGTCTGCCATCTTTTCTGTCTTTTGGCTTTCTGGATAAAGTCTCTATTCCTTGTCCCAACAACTCATCTCTTGATTTACTGACCTGTTGTGCTGCAAGCAGAAGGTGTTTGCAGAAGCTGTGTTGTTACTTTTTAAGTCTGGATGCTTTTGAATTTATTTCATATCACATTTGAAATGAAAGGGCATACAGGTAACCAAGTAACCCCAGCTTGGGGGGTTGAGCTCACCTACACACTGGCAAACATCTTAGACTGCCGACAAGCTCCTTTACACATATTCCCTTAAGACACCAAATTAGTGCCCTTTAATGAAGCTTTCAAATTGGATTTTCAAAATAAGGCAAATTGCTAAAATAGCCCAGCTACCTTTATAAGCACCTTTTCAGCTGAAGCAAGAAGTAGAATTTCCATGCTGTTGAACTTCCATCATTTCTCAACAATTAGGCTGCTAGGAACTCCCCTTTAGGGCATTCTTCCCCATTACAACAAAGACCCACAAACCCCATAGAGAGAATTCTCATTTGCCCTGTTTCCAACAAAACAGTCTAGGGTCTATTAAATACCAGTCTTGGGTTTAACGCCCTACAGATATGCCTGGTACAGAAAGGCAGGGGAGTCAGAAGGGAGGGTGGGGGAGAGTAACATTTTAACCAGAAAAGTTGAGTTCCCCATTCTTAATTAGTGCTAAGCCAAAACAACTCTAAAACACGTTTCAGAACATCAACAAAGAATGTTACATCACGTATGCATCTGAGTATGAAGAAATGTCACGATCAAAAACAAAGAGGACTTGGGAGCCTAGAAACCAAATGTTCTGATGGCACAGATCCTTCTGGAGTCTGCTGTGCACAGTACAAGAAAATGATCTTCACGAACCCTTGGTGTTCTCACAGGCAGACCAGAAACGAAAGCTGGCCGGCACATACCCACACAGTGATGCTTGGCTGACAGGGCAAACTCAGAAATTTCCTCAAAAATGAACCTGTGTAGTATTTTCTTGGAGATGCATCTAAATCAGAGGGCCAATGAGAAGAAAGAGCTGAGAGAAGCTTAGGAAACCTTTCATCTGAGCATCGAAAGATAAGAAAGGCGGTTGGCTGAACTGCATATTTCTTTTCAGCATCTTTTGGGATAGAAATACCAGCATTTAGACACAACCTTAATATTTGGGGGTTTGGGCTCCTGCTGCCCCCCCCCCCAGAGTACTGTGCATCTTCCCTCTCTGTATCTATTGCCCTGAGGGGCCCGTGACTTCTGCATGGCTGAGGCCTGTGTTCCAGGCAGGAGGGGGCTCAGATGCAGGAACTCTGACTGCAGAGCAGGCATGCGCTCAGGCAGGATGTCCAGTGGCCTCCCTACCTGCCTGAGGTGGGCACTGCCCTCTGGGGTCTCTTCAGCATGAAGTGTTTTCAGCTTCCTATGGAACTCACGGAAGATGCTTTTGATTTTTAAAAACTGAGCCCAGAATGGAAAGCATCAATGAAGCAGAAGCATCAAGGGAATATTTGGGAAGGGCAGAGGAAAATGTTTCCTCCTGCCATGCAAAGAATGATCCAGAACATAGCCTAGCATTTGCCAAAGCCCTGTGTAATCCTGTCTCCAGTTCTACATTCCTGGTCCTGAGATACAGCATTTTCTTCTGCAATGGACACTGTTCCCTTTTTTCACACAAAGGAAGACAAAAAGGTTACCAAGTTATTCAGAACTGAAATAATATATCTGGCTTCCTCATAATGACATAACATTAAAGTTCTGTGAATTAGCCCCTAGAATAAAATAGCTACAATTCATCTCTAATAAAATATAGCACATTTGGCATTTCAACTGTTCTTCATAACTTTCAATGTTTTGTGTGTGTGTGTGTGTGTGTGTGTGTATGTGTTTAAAAGGTAAAACATATTCAGTGTTACTATTTCAAGAGTACTATGATCTTATTGGAAACCCAGCTGTAGGCCAATATTCAGCATCTAAAGAAGCACAATGTACAGATTTATAATGCGACATGAATGTACAATTCGTTCTCAAAAGCTACTCTCTGAAGAATTTTTTTAACTTTGGAAATAAATGTGCACTTGCAAAATCTATAGAGATTTATCACCAAAAAAAATAAAAAAAAATGAGGGTGGGAATCAAAATTAAAAAGGAACAAAATAAAATCTCCTAAAATACCACCACCACCAGCCATCACTTTTATGCTTAGCCAATTTCTGTACATATCCATAAATATATAGGTCTATTTTGCATAAATGGATTGAAAAATGCATATCACTTCATAAAACGCTCCTTGTTTTTCTATATAATAAGTCATGGGGATTATTTTCATGACACTGGATATTTCAATATATTAATGACAGCAGAGTAGAGTATTGAAGACAAAACATGTGTTACACACAAATGAAAGCTATTGGAGAGTGTGGTCTCCAAACTGGAGGATTATCCCTTGGGAGGGTAAGTCTTTAAATCTGAATTGCTTATCAACCATGTCTCTATTTCACATTTTGGCATAATTCTATATTCAAAGATGCTACATCAGCCTCAGGATATCTTTTGTTTTGATTACTAATATTTATTCAAGAGCTGGTTGACCTTTACCTCCCTGGTAGAAATTATATACAATAGCAAAAATAAATACACTATTAAAAACATACAAAACATTGTTATGTGTATATTTTTAAGTTAAGGCAAAATTTTCCTTTTGGAAAGAGAACTAAACATTTTGTGAGTTTACCAATTACATTTTTGCTTCAGATTTTTCCCTTAACACAGACACCAAACACTTTTTTTTTTTCTATTTAAAAAAATGGTAAATTTTTGAGACAGCTGAGTGAACCCTTTCAGGTCAAGAAATTACCCTATTTTGGTGGACTCTGCTCTCTTTCACTCCGAAATAAAGCAGATCCCTAGAAGCAATGAGCAAGCCTCTAAACCATTTTTGCATCTTCTTCTTCTTCTTCTTTTTTTTCTTATCATTTTAACCATTTTAAGCACAAAGAGCCCAAATCACTGATATGACATATACTTATCCTTTGATTCAATTCTCAGGATAAGGGTACAGACACAAGATGTCAGAAATTTGTTAGGAAACCAGAAGCTTCTGTGGGAGAGAAATCATCAGGTAAGAAATCACCAGTCTGATACAGATGGCCAAAGAGCACATGGAAAGATTCTCAAAATCACTATCAGAGAAATGCAGATGAAAACAATACCTTACAATAAGCTCTTACCTCACACCAGTAAGAATGGCTATCATCAGAAAGTCTACAAACAGCAAACGCTGGAGAGGGTGTGGAGAAAAGGGAACCCCCTTACACTGCTGGTGCGAATGCAAACTAGTACAGCCACTATGGAGAACAGTGTGGAGATTCCTTAAAATACTGGAAATAGAACTGCCTTATGACCCAGCAATCCCACTGCTGGGCATACACACTGAGGAAACCAGAACTGAAAGAGACACGTGTACCCCAATGTTCATTGCAGCACTGTTTATAATAGCCAGGACATGGAAGCAACCTAGATGTCCATCAGCAGATGAATGGATAAGAAAGCTGTGGTACATATACACAATGGAGTATTACTCAGCCATTAAAAAGAATACATTTGAATCAGTTCTAATGAGGTGGATGAAATTGGAGCCTATTATACTGAGTAAAGTAAGCCAGAAAGAAAAACACCAGTACAGTATACTAACACATATATATGGAATTTAGAAAGATGGTAACGATAACCCTGTATGCGAGACAGCAAAAGAGACACAGATGTATACAACAGTCTTTTGGACTCTGTGGGAGAGGGCGAGGGTGGGATGGTTTGGGAGAATGTCATTGAATCATAATATATTATCATATGTGAAACAAATCACCAGTTCAGGTCTGATGCATGAGACAGTGTGCTCAGGGCTGGTGCACTGGGATGACCCAGAGGGATGGTACGGGGAGGGAGGTGGATGGGGGGTTCAGGATGGGGGACACATGTACACCCATGGTGGATTCATGTCAATGTATGGCAAAAACCACTACAATATTGTAAAGTTATTAGCCTTAATTAAAATAAATAAATTTATATTTAAAATAAAAACTAAAAATAGAGCTACCATATCATCCAGCAATCCCACTTCTGGGCATATATCTGGAGAAAACCATCCTTTGATAAGAATGCACCCCAATGTTGATCGCAGCAGTATTTCCAACAGCCAAACCATGGAAGCAATCTAAATGTCTCTTGACAGAGGAATGGATAAAGATGTGGTACATGCAGTAGACTATTACTCAGCTATAAAAAAAGAACAAAATAATGCCATTTGCAGCAACTTGGATGGGCCTAGAGAGTATCATACTTAGTGAAGTACATCAGACAAAGACAAATATCACATGATATCACTAATATGTAGAATCTAATTTTTAAAAATGTAATGAACTTATTTGCAAATACAAACAGACTTATAAATATTGAAAACAATCAAACTTATCAGAGGGGAGGAGGGATAAATCAGGAGCTTGGGATTAACATACACACACTACTATATGTAAGATAGATAACCAACAAGGACCTATTGCGTAGCACCAGGGAACTCCACTCAATATTCTGTGATAACTCATATGGGGAAAAAGTCTGACAAAGAATGAATATATGTATAAGTATAACTGAATCACTTTGCTGTACATCTGAAACTAATAAAACATTGTAAATCAACTATACTCCAATAAAATTAAAAATAAAAAGAGAAATTGTCAGTTTATCAATTCAGTTACTTCCATTTCATCACATGCAGTTGTAACCCAGCGCTCACCTCACCCATCTCTTCTTTCCCTTAGAGGACAGCACATGCCCTGGCCTTCTTGCATTCAGGAGTGACCACATCACAAATTTTCACCAAGGACAAGTGAACGTGACGGTACATGCTGCTTCTGGGCCGGGGCAGTGAGACGCCTCTGTGAAATCCTCTGGGTTCTCCTGGCCTCCACACAGACACAGAGTGGATCAGAGGTCAGACAGTCCAGCTCCACGGTGATGGAGCCTGCATCAGACGGCATCCCTGAAGTGGACTAGACGTCAACACTGACCTATGTCACACAAATAAACAGAGCAAGAAAAAAAATTGTTTTAAGCCACTGACTCTTACAGATTTTGTATTACCAAAGCATAACCTAGATTCTCTGATTTATAAACACTCTACTAGTTAGTCTGTGAGACAGCAACATATACTGGAGTAAAAATGCCAAGAATAGATTTTAGGAGACCAGAATTTTGGTCCTGAATCAGATATCAAATCATTATGACATTTCAATGAGTCATTTCCACCTTAGAGCCTCGGTCATTTTGACTTGACTGTGGCCTGCAAGTTGCTAGATCTTGGGATTCTTTTGTGTTGACTTTTATAAGATGTTTATTATACATATCACATAGTTAAGGAAAAGAATAATGGAAAAAAGAAAAAAAAAACTATACCACATCTAACCTGTATCTTTACTCAACACCCAGCTTAACCTGAAACAGTGTTATTGATGTAAGAGACCCACAAGTTCACGAATGTGAGGGTTCTCAGTGGCTCAGCTGTGTCCGAATCTTTGCAACCCCACAGACTGTAGCCTGCCAGGCTCCTCTGTCCATAGGATACTCCAGGCAAGAATACTGGAGTGGTGTGACATGCCTTCCTCCAAGGGATCTTCCTGACCCAGGGACTGAGCCCAGGTCTCCTGCACTGCAGGCAGATTCTTTACTGCCGAGCCCCCCGGGAAGCCCAAGCACACTGTATACAACACTAAAATAAAATTTCAGTTTGAGAAAATATTTAAATGCAAGTTTAAAAAGCACAAACTACAATTCAAAAAACAAACAAACAAACACCAAACTCAGGTGGGTGCATAATCTGGGAATGTGTAAAACTCTTTTAAATTATAGAGCTGATATTATTCAGATTATGCCAGGCTATGTTTTGAGGAAAGGAATACACCTCCAAAATCCTTTTGTTTTTTCCTAACAGACTTCTTTGGGGGGCTACATATTTAATGTGGGTTGGTGCTGTGCTCTTTTCTACTTGATCAGAACTGGAGGCCTTCTAGTCCTGGCTTGTGCTGGTGTTTCAACATAGCTATGACTGGAGAGACCTGAAGGATGGCATACCAGCTCTGAGACAGCCCAGACAGGACACATGGTGTATACTTCTGTCCACAGTCCATCACGTGGATTAAAGGGGGCCAACAGGAGGACTGGAAAACTGTCAGAGCATGGATGGTTGGAAAGAAATTTAATTTATCTAAATTTATTCATTTTACGCCTGGCTATATGGGATGTCTACTTTGGGTCCTGGGCATTCAAGAGCCCAGGATTTTATGAGAACACGCTCACATATTAAGGGATACATGTGTCTCAGAGACGTTGAAGATTAAAGACTTGGCACAGTAGAGTACTAAGTCATACCACTTAACTTCCACTCCCACGACTAACCTCATTTTAGGTCCCAGGTGTTAGGGGAACCCTTGTCTAAGACTTCTGCCTTATGGCCTAGAGACAGAAGACACCTATGTTTGCCTACCTTGAAAATACTTGACATTGCTAAGTATGGAGACGGATGCGGCTTTGGAATGCAGGCAGAATTTGAGCAGTGGAAGCACTGAGGTAAGAGAAAACACAAATTAATTAACATGTCATATCTATCCTCTGGGTGTGAATTTAATTTTTTTTAATATATTGAAATATGTTCTCTGTATTGCCAAGTGTCTGTTTTGCTGCTACTTGTGGTTTTCAATTAATTCCTCCTCAGATATTCATTTATGTATCACCACACTATTTGCAACAGTTGTATCTAGTGACTCTGGAACATGTTGCAATAAGCAAATTCTATTACTCTTAAATTTACATGTACATTTCCAGATAAAATATAGGACAATCAGTGTAATTTAAATTTTAGATTAAAAAATGAGTAACTTTTTTCAAGTAAGTATGTGTGAATGCAGTATCGGAGTACACATGCATGAAAATTATTGCTATTTATCTGCAATCCGAATTTAATGGGCCGTCTTGTATTTGTATATGATAAAATTGCATAACATGCCTAAAGGGCAATACTGATGGTTTACGTTGGAAACTAGATGGACATTAAAGGCTAGAATTGTGATTAGTTTTATGTCTAAAAAGTAATGAATTTGATTTAAATAATTTTAAAAATATAAATGAAAATTTTTTATACTTTATTCAAATTAGTGATTTTATTTTTTTTATTTTTAATAAAAATAATAAATACTCTAGAAGAAAAATAACATTGCTGAAAATCTAAATTCTACAGTTTTTGATTTTTTACACTTGTTTCATGTTCAAATTGTCAGCACTTTGAATGCATTTCTATTTTATATTTTAATCTTGTCTGTTACTAATGTTGGACTTCTCAGGCAGCTCGGACAGCAAAGAAGTCGCCTGCAGTGCAGGAACCCCAGGTTTGACCCTGACTTGAACACAAAGTTCAAAAGGGGACAAACTTTATATTAAAATATAATTATTGATTTTACCTGAAGTGTAGGCAAGAAAAGCAAATGCTACAGAGTCAGTGCACATTAATTTATATAGTATATATACCTTTATATTACTACTCATGCAAGCATGGCTGAGCTATCAAACACCTAGACATGAATGCTAATTATTAAATTCAGATATCCTTGATATTTTAAAATTTGAGACATATAAATATATAAATACCATAAGTTTTCATCCTAGTGATCACCATGTATGTCTTTGTTCCCTTCTTCTTGCACATTGAGAAAACAAACAACAATAAAAAACTCACTTGTCCTGGGAGACAATCCCAAATTCCAACTAATCAACATTTATTTCAAAGTCTAGGATCTCCTAGTGATGTGTGGTAATTACTATCTCAGGTCCACAAGGACTTTCCTAGAATGTTATAGAAATCTGTGAATTAAAAGGAATTTCCTGTCACCCTCTCAACCCACCCCTAAATGCAGAGATCACACAGGAGAGAGTAACCACAGCAAACATGCCTCCCTGGGAAGCGGAAAGAATGGGGGATGCATACCACCCATAGGTTTGGAGCAAACTTTAAAATCCTCTGGGCGACCTTCTTAAGGTCTTCCACTGTCCGGATACAGAGAATTCTTTAAGTCTTGATTCTGGTCTTGTGTAGAAACAACCTTGTTTTTGCTCATCAGGTCTCTAGACAATGCCTTCTGGGAGGTGGTTCTTTTTCCATCATCCTCTTTGGCCATCCTTGAAGGCCATATAACTTTTTTATTCTGCCTCTTTCCTGCAGAAATTTGAGAGCCAAAGGGTCATTTTAAGTCTCAAGCTCTTGCTTTCTTTGGAACTATCTTTCAAAACTAACTTGACTTCTTATAGTATGATTCCAGTAAATTCTATGTACTTATGGCGGTTTTCTAAACTTTTCTAGCCCTCCTCCATGCCCTGCCCACCCGCCACTCGTAAAGCTCTGGTTCTCTCTCTAGGGTATTTTCAAGACGTTATCTGCAATAACACATGTAAAAGCCAAACAAAACTCACTTACTTGTCATTTGGGGGACAATCCCAAATACCAACTAATCAACATATTTACTTCAATCTTTTCCCTGAAGCAAAATAATTCACTGAAAAATGTTAACTTATGTATGTAATAACACTCATGTTGCTTTTTGCTTAATATTTCAATCAGTGGATCAGCTTTAATGAGCATATTTCCATTCAAAGCCTCTTTACTTGCCACTTCACTAGGATTTAGATGGAGAAGGCAATGGCAGCCCCCTCCAGTACTCTTGCCTGAAAAATCCCATGGACGGAGGAGCCTGGTAGGCTGCAGTCCATGGGGTCGCTAAGAGTCGGACATGACTGAGCGACTTCACTTTCAGTTTTCACTTTCATGCATTAGAGAAGGAAATGGCAACCCACTCCAGTGTTCTTGCCTGGAAAATCCCAGGGACAGGGGAGCCTGGTGGGCTGCCGTCTTTGGGGTCGCAGAGTCGGACACGAGTGAAGCAACTTAGCAGCATCAGTAGCAGAATTTAGAAGCAGTATGCTTTTCTAACAGAACTTTTGCTTTCTTTCATTTTTATTTTGAAACCAGCCCATTCTTTCTGGATTTAATCCCTTTTTTAAATACTTTGCCAAAGCATCCAATAATATTCTACACACGTTAATAACATGTTCTATCTTCATAACTTTCCCCCTGTGCCCTCATGTATGTAAGGGATGTGATTTGCTTCCTAGTTACTGGAGGTAACAATTTTGTCAGACAGTTTGCTCTTTTCAGCTTCTTATATCAGTCTTCTTACATCTGCCTGATTGCTAAGCCAATACCTCCTAGGGTAGGTTTTGGTTACAGTCTCTCTTTTGGTATACATTTTTTCTTAGTCTTGGTAACATTGAACTATGCTTCAGATTCCTGTTTTCAAAAAATATTGGATAACGCAATTCAACCCCACTTCTTATCTGAAGAAGAAAATGAAACCCAGAGTTTATGTCACTGCAAATTTACATATTTGCAATGTTCTGTTAAGGTCTACAAGTGTTGGCGTCAGGATTGTGATCCACACATCTCCATTTGTTGCTTTGTGTTCTTCGAATTCTATTATGTAACTACAGAAGAAACTGTGGTTCTTCTTCAGGACTGTTTCAATCAGGTGTGATGTTGTATTCTGCACTCCATTCAAGGTGTTATTTTGAATAATGAAATGTCAAAGTCTTAAAACTTCCCTATAAACGTGAATTAGAGGTCCCTGTTTGTATATTGGTCTCCTCTTCATGGAAGACCTTCCTTAGCTGCTCTAAGCAGAGTTATTGCCTCCTCTTTGAAGTCCCCAAGTGGCAATTTATACAGAGTTTGCTACCTTTAACAGTGCCCCACATTGTAACTTTTACTTTGGACTCTTTGAGGTAAGATTTTCTGTCCTTTTTCTTCTTATCATCACTTAAAATAGTGCTTAGGACACTGTAAGTAGCTTTGCATGTAGAAAATATAAGGCAGAATGAACATTCTAGAAGTTTGCATAAAGTACCAGACTGGAGACAAAAATGCTAGGATTGGGAATGCTGCGTACCACATTTTATTCATTTTCTTTTCCATCCTCTAGCATACCAGAGGCTCTGATGCTTGTCAAATCAATCCTAACTATGTCGCAAGTATTTCTTAACTAAATAACAATTTATCATTTGAAAATTATTTACATACATTATAAAGAATTTAAGGTTAAATAATCTTTATAATGTGTGTGTTCTCCTTAAACAAAAAATATAGGTATGTAGGTAGCCAGTAGGTAAGTAGGTAGATATAAACAAAACCTTTCAGAGGAATTTTATAGCACATGCTACTTTTACTAATAATAACTGACGGGTATACAGTGAGGAGAAACAGAAGCAAAACGAAATGATTTGTTAAATAATAGGTGAACATTTTACACTTTAAGTGGTGGGATTGCCCCCCAAATCCTGTAAGTATGTAAAAAATACTACGAAAAACAGTAACAGGTTGAGAGTAAAACATTTTGTCAGCCCCATGTTTCAGTTTTGGTGGATTCCACGCTTAGAAAGAAGAAGAAACATGCAGTTTTGCACTTCTGTCTCCGTGTGCATGCTTGTTCAGTAGGTTGTATCCATCTCTTTGCGATCCTAAGGACTGTAGCCTGCCAGCTCCTCTGTCTGAGATTTCCCAGGCAAAAATACTGGAGTGGGTTACCATTCCCTTCTCCAGGGAATCTTTCTGACCCAGGGATTGAACCCATGTCTCCTACACTGGCAGGTGGATTCTTTACCACTGAGTCACCTGGGAAGTGCCATATCTATCTATATGTCACCCCAATTTCTCAACAAATACGAAGAGCTGATCGTAAGATATGAGTCAAGCAAATGAATATCCTTACCAATCAAGCTTTACTATTAATAATAATTTAATATGCAAGAATTGAGAAGCTCAACCAAAGCAAACAGAGGTTCCAAAGACCATTCATGATTCCTCAGGTTCTTCCTTCCTTTGCCAAGGTGAGAGGTCTTTGGACCAGAGCAATAAATGAGGCCTCTGATTGAAATCTGCCAGTCTTACACAGCGGAAAACATTTTGGTCACGAAACATTTTCATCTGATATTCCAGACAGTCATATATCTTATATAATATTTTGGGGGAATTATGTTTTATAATGGGGCTTGCCAGAATCCGCCTGCCAATGCAGGAGACACACAGAGATTTCATGAATCCATTTGTACTGGTCTTGTTCATCACGGGCAATTCTAACCCATGGGTGTTCTGTTAAGGTAATTCCATAGATAAGAACCTTCCCTCCTACCAAATGTCATCATTAGTTACCATTTTAAAAAAGATTAGGTGAGATCAACAGCTTTTTTCCTTCCCCAACAATATTCTTCCAATAATTACAGATTAGCTATTTTAACTTATTTTCAGCCAGTAACATTATTTCCATGGTCAAAGAATAAACTATGTATATCTGTCCTGTAACTATAATTGTTTAACCTTATTTTGATGGATTCCATGACCATAGTTTCTTTAATGTTTATTTTGATTCATCTCGTGTTTGTCTGGATCTTGTCAACTAAGTATTTTGAGGTCTCAAGGATACTTTTTTACCTTGAGATTTCCCATGTTAAACTGTGTTGGCTAACTGCTTTGAATAATAGCTTGACAGGTAATATTAATCTGAGGCATCTCTCCAAACCTAGCAGGCATTGGTCAACTTTATTTTCTTACCTTGACTAATAATGTTTTGAACAGAGAAGGCAAATAGGTTTTAAATGAAGGGCAAACTGTGACTGGTTGGTAGGAGCTGACTAGAGCACTATATTCCAAGGTAGCATCTGGACTCTGCAGGAAGGAAGACCTTGATCAATTAGCCAAGTCTGGCAAAGGCCCAGGAGGGAAGAGAGATGGCATCAATACCTGGTGATTGCCAGGCCAGCTGGAAGTATCACCTTTTCTAGGGCTGGTGGCATTTCTTTAGAAATTTTTGAAAATAAAAATCCATCTGGATGGGAAGGAATCCATTTCTCATTATGGAATTTTGAAACTGTAGAGAGAGATTTTGCAGCAGCTTTACAAATATGTAAAGCTAAAGTGGGAGGATCCATAGGAGAGACTTTGGAACTTTTTTCCTAAAAAAAGGGAAAAATAGTAAAGATATGATTATACTATTAATAAGTAGGATGAAAAAACTCTCAAAAGCAGCTCATATTTTTCAAAGAAAAAAATAGACTTTTTTTTTTTACAAACCAATGAAACCAATGAAACATTATAAAAACAGATTGTATGCTAGGCAACAGGCAATTATCTCTAATTTTTACAAATATGGACAACATATTTTCTGACCCTGATGAAATAAAAGCATAAATCAATAATATATTAATGGCTAATGCTCTCCAAAACATGTTGAGAAATTACATTTTCTACTTTGAAATAATAAAGTAGATAAAATGCAGATGAAATTATTTAAAATAAATGACCTGTTTTTCAAGCTATTGGGAAGTAGCTAAAGCTGTGCTCAGAGGGGATTTCATATCCCTACAAATAATGGATAGAGATAGGTAGGTAGGTAAAGAGATAGATAAATGGAAAAATAATTGATGTGATTATCTAAATACCCAACTGAAAAAGAAAGACAAGTATAGTTCAACCAGAAATGAAAGCAATATAAAAGGATAATGATAAAATTATTTTTATTTTATTTTAATTATAAGAAAGATCATTTTCCCAAAAATAATTCATTCTTTGAAAATCAGGTAATTCTCTAAGAAAATAAAGAAAAAAATATAGAAATAAACACTCTAATAGGACGTATAAGAGTAACATTGCTACAAATGAGAGATTTCTTTTGTTTGATTAGAAAATAAGCTAGAAAAAATTTTCTACAAAAAATTTTTAAAAGCTTGAAAAAATGATATATCAAAGAATAGTATAAGTTAAAAAGACATAAAAAGCTACTGAAAATTATTTAAAAAAATAAAAAAGCAAATATTATACTCACTAACAGAATCTCTAGCCCCCCAACTTTTTCTATCCCCAAAAGGAAACCTCTATGGTGAGCAGGATCAAGTCCTTTAGGATTAGATCCTTAAGCCAATAACTTGCTTCTTTTTGACTATGAGGTCATCACTCAGTTCAGTTCAGTCGTTTAGTCATGTCCGACTCTTTTCGACTCCAAAGACTGCAGCACACCAGGCTTCCCTGTCCATCACCAACTCCCAGAGCTTACTGAATCTCCTGTCCATCAAGTTGGTGAAGCCATCCAACCATCTCATCCCCTTCTCCTCCCGCCTTCAATCTTTCCCAGCATCAGGGTTTTTCAAATGAGTCAGTTCTTCGGATCAGGTGGCTAAAGTATTGGTGTTTCAGCTTCAGCATCAGTCCTTCCAGTGAATATTCAGGACTTATTTCCTTTAGATGGACTAGCTGGATCTCCTTGCAGTCCAAGGGGCTCTCAAGAGTCTTCTCCAACACCACAGTTCAAAAGCATCAATTCTTCGGCACTCAGCTTTCTTTATAGTCTCACATCCATACATGACCACAGGAAAAACCATACCCTTGACTAGATGGACCTTAGTTGACAAAGTAATGTCTCTGCTTTTTAATATGCTGTCTAGGTTGGTCATAGCTTTTCTTCCAAGGAGCAAGCCTTCATTTCATGGCTGCAGTTACCAGCTGCAGTGATTTTGGAGCCCCCCAAAAATAAGTCTCTCACTGTTTCCATTGTTTCCCCATCTTTTGCCATGAAGTGATGGGACTAGTTGCCATGATCTTAGTTTTCTGAATGTTGAGCTCTAAGCCAACTTTTTCACTCTCCTCTTTCACTTTCATCAAGAGACTCTTTAGTTCTTCTTCACTTTCTGCCATAAGGGTGGTGTCTTCTGCATATCTGAGGTTATTGATATTTCTCCTGGAAATCTTCATTTCAGCTTCTGCTTCATCTAGTCTGGCATTTTGCTAGGCTGTTTTTCCTTCATCTGGTCTGTTTTTCCATGTCTAATTCTAACTGTTGCTTCTTGACCTGCATACTGATTTCTCAGATTAAGAAGAGGTGGCAAGAATACACAGAGGAACTATACAAAAAAGATCTCATGACCCAGATAACCATGCTGCTGTATTCACTCACCTAGAGCCAGACATCCTGGAATGCGAAGTCAAGTGGGCCTTAGGAAGCATCACTCTGAACAAACCTAGTGGAAGTGATGGAATTCTGGTTGAGTTATTTCAAGTCCTAAAAGATGATGCTGTTAAAAAGCTGCACTCAATATGCCAGCAAATTTGGAAAACTCAGCAGTGGCCACAGAACTGGAGAAGGTTGGTTTTCATTCCAATCCAAAAGAAAGGCAATGCCAAAGAAAGAGGTCATATTTTATGTTATTCATCTATTTTAAGATAAATAACGGAATTCAAGAACAAATGAGGAAACAGACAAAATTAAGCCAGTCTCTCAAACTAGCTTCTATTATTCCTGCTTAGATACACTCACTGTTATTTATTATTATTACTTACTATTTAGCCTCTTAAATCAGGCTTCCTAAATGAAGACACAAGCCTATTCTCTATATTTCCTCCTAGGTTTAAACATTGCTGTTTTATGACTTTCTTTTGTTCTTCTCTAACACCTCTGATGTTCGTTTTAAACAGTTTTCCCCCTACATTAGAGCACATTTGTGGGGGAAGTTCAACAAGACATCGTCACCCAAACAATATCTTTTGCCTCCTGGCAAGACCGTCTAGGGATTAACTGAATGCATGACGGCATCTCCTCAGGGTAGGATGGAGATGCAGACTGAAATTCCTCAGTCTTCCAAATGATCCTGCTCACAGCTTATGTTAGGATGAGTGCTCACCATCTTTTCTTTAATCAGTATTTTCTGAAACTTTCTTATGCTCTCACCTCTGTGTTCCTGCCTTAACAGTCTGACTAGCTCCCCTCAGCTCCTCACTGAAATATCTTCGGGAACTATCATACCACCTCCCTTTGCAGATTCAAAACTGTCTCCACTCGGGTCCCCCAGGAAGCAGATTCTGAACTAGAGTTTAATCTGCAAAACGTTGATTAAAAAGAGTGCTTGAGGTCTGTTCTTGTGGAAGGGATGGAAAAGACAGGGGAATAAAGGTGGAGTAGAGCTGTCTTGTTGGACATTGACAGCTTCGGCCAACATTCATTCCACACACACAGACACCCCTGCACTCAAGGAGCCCTAGAGCTATAATGGCGCCTCTGAGTTGTTCCTTCCAAGTTAGGATGTCTGTACAGCAATCAGTCATCAGGATCAAGTATGGGCTGTCTCACAAAGGGCCGTGACTTTATATGAGGTCCACTAACAGTTTTCCCAGTAACTGGGATAACCCGGTCCTTCCTTAAAGGGAACTCTGGGCACCGTGACTGGTCTACACGAGCCATGCATCCAGGGCGCAGTAGCAGGGATCTCAACTTAAATATCTGGCTCCAAGCTTCAAGGACTTTCCATCACATCCCAGCTGTCTCCGTGGCCTTCTCACCCTAGAATGTTCATCTGTGGGGGTTCCAGGCGAGTCAAGTGAGAGACAGCCCGGTGTGACTGGAGTAAAAGAGAGAAGGATTTCAATCTTGACTCTTCCAGTGGCTGACGGTGTAACTTCGAGTTACACAGCTTTTATGGCAATCATAAGAGCTAACATTTATTGTGCCTTTATTATGTGACAGTCACTGTTTTAACTGCTTTACATGCGTTAAACTATGTCAGCCTTTGTTTCCTTGATTATAGGCAATAATACCTGCTGAGAAGCTTTGCTATGTGGATTAAATGAGCTAACATATTATCTAAATCTCTTTGCATACACTGGGTTTGACATTGATGTCAGTGTATTCCTCCTCTTCCCCATCATGCATGAATAATCTAGACCCCCTGTATATGGACTGCTCTACCAACCTTGACAAACAATAACATTATAATAATAGTAATTACAGCTCCCATTTATCGAGGGCTTACCGTTAGTCAGTGTGCTAAGTCTTTTACATATATAGACTCATTGAATCCTCATGATACCCCTGCTGGCAGAGACTCCATCCCCTTGAGTCTTTCCTACCCTGGAAAGAAACCCCAGAGAACATATCTCTTTGCAAACCACTGCCGTCATTTATCATTTCCTCCTTTTGAACACACACACACACACACACACATACTTCATCTCAATTCTCTCTCTTATTTTTTACAATTGCCTTCTTTTTTATTTCTCTTTGCCTTCATCTCCAGACATATTTAAAATTTTTCCCTTTTGTTTTATATTCTGAATTATTTTATGCTAAAATATTACAGTCCCAGAGAGAAAGGAAAAAAAAAAAACACCCTCTCCTTTGCAAAGCTCAGCACGGGTGGGAATCCTGCCATTGCACAGTCTGCCTGTGTTCAATTTTAGCATCATAAAATTTCCTGCATAATTGTTTAAATGTCCTCATTCTCATCCCTGTCGCTCTCCCCACACTTTGCTATTTTTTAAAGAAAGCATCCAAACTGCATGTGTGGTTCAATGGGGAATTTCACAGAGGAAAAAATGCCAGGCTGCATCATATGCCTTGAGTTACATTGCAATACCTAAGAAAAAACGTCGTGCATGGAGATGGAAGTCCTCCAGTTTCTGCTGCCTCTGGTGACCTCCCCTCTCTGCCAGCCGCTTCAAGGCCAGGCATGTGAGAATTCCTCATGTGTTTATGTCATTCGATTCCCAAATATCACATAACCAAAAATATTAAAATAAAACTGCTCATAACATTTTCCTGAATGCCATCTGGGCCCCACTGGAAGCTGACACTATCTGTCAAACTCAAGATAACCACATTTTCCCCTCCTTTGTATGTGTTAATGTTTGTCATAATGGATTTCACTTTAATGCCCCAATTACATTGATGACATTCTTTCAACCGAGTGGCACTAATGACTTTCATTATTATTTATGCTCCTCCTTAATTATAAGACTCTCACCTCTCTCATTACACACACTCCTTCATAACCCCCTCACTTGCATACATGCTCTCTGGTATGAGGCTAATGTGCCTTGGCTTCCAATTTCAGAAAACACAATGATTAATTACTCCTGTTAAATCGCCCTACCCTAGGGTGATCGGATTGGCAAAATGAGACGAAGGGCCAGATTGCTACTCCAGAAGGATTTCCCAGGACACCTGTCAGAAAGAGAGAGAGAGAAAAAAAGAGGAAGTGTCCCCAACCCTCCAATAAATAAATGCATGGCATCCATACTTGTCTTAGCTCTGGGATGAATCACAAGGAGATACAATTCTAAATTAAAACGACAAAGTTTTTGCTATGAATGCCCTCTTGCAGGTGATGATAGACTCAGTGAAGTGACTAAGAGTTGAGCATCCTGCCATGCGGTACAGTGTTCCTTCTGTCAATTAAAATTGCATCTAGAAGGGGCTTACCTGGCAGATGGCAAACATTGTATAAATTCTTTCAGCTCCTCCATCAAGAAAAGGAATGTATTTTATGCTTCTTAAATCTGGGCTGGGCTTATGAGTTGATGAGCCAAAAGAATGTGGCAGAGGAAAAGTGTTTATTTCACACCTGGGACACAAGAGGTCTTAGAGCTTCCATTTTGCTCTCCTGGTACCTTTGCTATTTCCATGGGAACAAACGCAGCCTCTTTAAAAAAGTCTCCCCTACCCCCTGTCACAGGCAGCCTTGGGTGCCTTACCAGCTAAGTGCAGTCACAAGAGCAAGCCCAGCCAAGATCAGCCAAATCCATAACACACCATCCAGCTAAATCCAGTTCAAATTGCCAATTGGGGGAACCCTGAGCTCAGGAAACAGTCCTGTTTAAAATGGTTTAGGGTAGTCCACTAGTCAGCATAAGCTAACTAGTATACCTGTCAAAAGAAAGACATCTGGAATGAAATCTATGATGGAGTTTGCATCCCCATGGAAAAGAATGCAAAAAAGCAAAATGGCTGTCTGAGGAGGCCTTACAAATAGTTGTGAAAAGAAGAGAAGCAAAAAGCAAAGGAGAAAAGGAAAGATATAAGCATCTGAATGCAGAGTTCCAAAGAATAGCAAGAAGAGATAAGAAAGCCTTCCTCAGTGATCAATGCAAAGAAATAGAGGAAAACAACAGAATGGGAAAGCCTAGAGATCACTTCAAGAAAATTAGAGATACCAAGGGAACACTTCATGCAAATATGGGCTCGATAAAGGACAGAAACGGTCTGGACCTAACAGAAGCAGAAGATATTAAGAAGAGGTGGCAAGAATACACAGAAGAACTGTATAAAAAAGATCTTCATGACCCAGATAATCACGATGGTGTGATCACTCACCTAGAGCCAGACATGCTGGAATGTGAAGTCAAGTGGGCCTTAGGAAGCATCACTACGAACAAAGCTAGTGGAGGTGATGGAATTCCAGTTGAGCTATTTTAAATCCTAAAAGATGATGCTGTGAAAGTGTTGCACTCAATATGCCAGCAAATTTGGAAAACTCAGCAGTGGCCACAGGACTGGAAAAGGTCAGTTTTCATTCCAATCCCAAAGAAAGGCAATGCCAAAGAATGCTCAAACTACCACTCAATTGCACTCATCTCACATGCTAGTAAAGTAATGCTCAAAATTCTCCAAGCCAGGCTTCAGCAATACATAAAACATGAACTTCCAGATGTTCAAGCTGGTTTTAGAAAAGGCAGAGGAACCAGAGATCAAATTGCCAACATCCGCTGGATCATGGAAAAAGCAAGAGAGTTCCAGAAAAACATCTATTTCTGCTTTATTGACTATGCCAAAGCCTTTGACTGTATGGATCACAATAAGCTGTAGAAAATTCTGAAAGAGATGGGAATACCAGACCACCTGACCTGCCTCTTGAGAAACCTGTATGCAGATCAGGAAGCAACAGTTAGAATTGGAAATGTAACAACAGACTGGTTCCAAATAGGAAAAGGAGTACGTCAAGGCTGTATATTGTCACCCTGCTTATTTAACTTATATGCAGAATACATCATGAGAAATGCTGGACTGGAAGAAACACAAGCTGGAATCAAGATTGCCGGGAGAAATCTCAATAACCTCAGATATGCAGATGATACCACCCTTATGGCAGAAAGTGAAGAGGAACTAAAAAGCCTCTTGATGAAAGTGAAAGAGGAAAGTGAAAAAGTTGGCTTAAAGCTCAACATTCAGAAAATGAAAATCATGGCATCTGGTCCCATCACTTCATGGGAAATAGATGGGGAAACAGTGGAAACAGTGTCAGACTTAATTTTTTGGGGCTCCAAAATCACTGCAGATGGTGACTGCAGCAATGAAAGTAAAAGACGCTTACTCCTTGGAAGGAAAGTTATGACCAACCTAGATAGCATATTCAAAAGCAGAGACATAACTTTGCCAACAAAGGTCTGTCTAGTCAAGGCTATGGTTTTTCCAGTAGTCATGTATGGATGTGAGAGTTGGACTGTGAAGAAAGCTGAGCTCTGAAGAACTGATGCTTTTGAAGTGTGGTGTTGGAGAAGACTCTTGAGAGTCCCTTGGACTGCAAGGAGATCCAACCAGTCCATCCTAAAGGAGATCAGTCCTGGGCGTTCATTGGAAGGACTGATGCTGAAGCTGAAAATCCAATACTTCGGCCACCTCATGCAAAGAATTGACTTGTTGGAAAAGACTCTGATGGCTGGGAGGAATTGGGGGCAGGAGGAGAAGAGGACGACAGAGAAAGAGACGGCTGGATGGCATTACCGACTTGATGGACATGAGTTTGATTGAATTCCAGGAGTTGGTGATGGACAGGGAGGCCTGGCATGCTGCAATTCATGGGGTCGCAGAGTTGGACACGACTGAGCAGCTGAACTGGCTGAACTAAAGGAAAACTCATTTTTGCTCTAGGTACAAAAAAAAAAAAAAGAACTCAATCAGAGAGGGAACTAGCATTCTTATCTTTCTCACTTTCTGAATGAGAAAACTGAGGCCCAGAGATGGAACAAGATCAGATTGAAGAAATAATTTGCACAAGATCTCAGAGAAGAAAGCAAGGACCAAAGCTAGTCCTGTCTGGCTCGAAAGTCAATACATGGCCAGGTGCCACACCTGCTGACACACACTGAAACTCCCTCATCACTGGAAGCAACCTTTCGTGCACCCTCTTTGCCTTTCCCAGTGGGAACCTGCAGAAAGAGGCTTCTGGGTGACTTCCCTGCTGGCCCAGTGTTTAAGAATCTGCCTGTCAACTCAGGTACATGGGTTCGAACCCTGGTCCAGGAAGATATCACATGCTGTGGAACAACTAAGCCTGTGTGCCACCACTACTGAGCCCAGGTTTTAGAGCTGGTGAGCTGCAGGTACTGAGCCCAGGTGTTGTAACTACTGAAGCCTCATGCCTGGAGCCCATGCTCTGCATTAAGAGAAGCCACTGCAATGAGAAGCCTGCACACCACAACTAGAAAGTAGTCCCTGCTCACTGCAACAAGAGAAAGCCCGTGTGCAGTAATGAAGACTCAGCACAGCCAAAAATAAATACCGCATAAATAAAAATATCACAAAAACCATAAGAAAAGATAAAGAGGTAGCTGGGGCAGGGAGGACAGCAAAGTCTCTCGATTCTGTCCTCACTGGAAGGCAGAGTTGGCCCCTTTGAATCTCTTTCATAAGCTGATGGACTTGAGAGGAGTCAGAGGCAGCTCCTTAAGCCACCGCCAAAGGCACATGCAGGCGGAATCGTGAATTTTGTCAAAAGCTGCATTTCAGTGTGTAAAATGAATTTGCTGAGAAGTGTGAGTTATGCTTGGAGAGTCTGCATGTCTGCTCAAAGGACCAAGCAGTTTTCAGAACAGCCCCTAGATATTCACTGCCATTAGTATGCTGGCCCTTTGCTCTTTCTTTGTAGGAAATTTTCCATCTAAAATCACAGTGTCTTAAAAACCAAGTTCTATCTCGTTGCTTTTTTCCCCCTTTGCTGAGATACTAATGAGGGTGAATCCTTTTTCCTAAACCGCTGTGTGCCCATCTTGATTTACAATAGACACAAGCTGAAAAATAACAGTGATGATTTCGAAAAGTGCTCAAGTAATCTGTAGCCTAATTTGCATTAAATGTCCTCCTTAGCTCAGTCTGTTTCTCTCTACTCTGTTGTTCAGTTGCTGTCATGTCCAACTCTTTGTGACCCCGTGAACTGTAGCATGTCAGGTTTCCTTATTTCAAATTTCATGTATTGAATTGACCATGAAAGTTTATTTGGGGTTTTCCATAAGTCGGAAAAACTCGAATGAACTTTGTGGCCAACTCAGTATATAAAATTCTGGAGGAAACTTTAGTTCATATACCATGTAAAAAATTTTTTTAATAAAATATTTACTCACTTAAAAAAAAAGTTACTCACTTTCCTGGCTTTCACTCAAGGCCCAGCCCTGCCTCTATCTACGTATGGTAGCCCTCAGCCCTAACCAATCTCTATTTAAAAAAAAAAAAAAAAAGAGATAAACTGTGTGATTTCTGAGATTCCTCTGAAGTCTGAAAAACTCATCATTTCATAAAGAAACCTGTCTCTACCTACTTAGGATGAATTAGGATTTTCTAATTCAAACAGTATGAAAGTATAATACATTTGTACATTGAGCTTTTCCAAGAGATCTTTAGTAGTCTTAACTTTGGAGGCCAAAATCTTACTGGAACCAATTCTTACCATCAGATGGTCATATCCAGAGAGAAAACTGAAGGAGACAATTGATGAGGCTCCATAGTCTTTCCCAGTGGACTTGGAGGGATGGTTTCACGCCCATCAGTTTTATGCACGAATCTTACAAGACAGAATGGGAAGGCCCATTGCTCACACAGTTGTTCATGAACTCTATGTACTTCCTCCCTAGCTGAAGTCATCTTGCCTTCATAGGAAGTGAAATACCAATCACATATTCTACACATGAAGTTATGAGTTCCAACGTTTAGTGAGTCCCAACTCCCCTAGAACAGTAAGTCCAGTGACAAATCTTAATCCCACTGACTGACAGGCTACATCAGAATCATCTGGATGGCCTTATAAAATACTTGTTCTCTCATTCTGATCCAGGAGACTTTATTAATTCTGGAATGGGGTCAAGAATTCTGTGTTGTTCATGAGTCCTTGGGGCTTTGAGATGCACTGTACTGCAAACTGATGTGAGAAAATGAAGGTTTTTTTTTTTTTTTTAAAATAAGTTTTTTTTAAGTGATGTGACCCATTTTTAAAGTCTGTATTGCATCTGTTACAATATTGTTTCTGTTTTATGTTTTGGTTTTTTGGCCACGAGGCAGGATCGAACCTGCATCCCTTGCATTAGAAAGCAGATTCTTAACCACTGGACTTCCAGGGAAGTTCCAAAAAATGAAGAGATTAAATGAGTTTTATTCTATGTGGCCAAAATCTTACTCTACACTTTGTATCCAACTCTGGCTATTTGTTACTAAAGAGACTTGGTAGATTAACTATGTTGGAGTGAAAGGCAACAAGAATTTGTGGTTGTTATGACATCTCCTTGCTGTATAACTTCGAGGCATCACTTAACTTCTCTGGATCTCAATTTCCTCACCTGTAAGAACAAGGTGTTAGAAAAGACAATGACCGATCTCTCTCAGGTGACAGGGCACCCTTGAAGCCTCCTCCAGGGTCAGTGGAGCTCTGAGTCTGAGCAGTGGTTAAACAGACCAGGCCACACACAAGGGCTCCTTACATTGAACACTCCTCTTCGATTTATTTACAACACTAAAGAGAATTGTGTCTGGAGAAAGGGCTCCAATGATAAAAGCCTGGACAAGTTGTCTCCAAGGGCCATTGTGACCCTGCTGTTCTGTACGAACAGCTCTTAAAAGGAGAATTACACCAGAACAGGATCACTTGTGAAGTAAGGTTGATAACACAGTCAGACCCATAGTTACAGAGCAATTAGTAGCAGCTCTGTCTGAAAGACTTACAGCAAAGCATGGTCTCCCATTGATTTCTGTAGCTATTAGAACTAACTCTCTAAGGTAACATGTCTGGCAATCACGATTAGAACTGAATAATGGTGACCCTTTTCGTTTTCATGCTTGTTACACATGGTGGAGCACTAGCAATGACTGCTACACCCTAACACCTCACAGCACATCCTCAGCGTTCACAGAAGGAGCCTAGAGTCTTTGCTACACCCCAACTCATTCTTCAAGATCTTGCTCAAATGCCATCTTCCCAAGGAAACCATATTGCCACTCAGGAAAGGACGGAAGATTCATAAACCTGAGTTTTCTCAGCATCTAATGTGAACGGTAAATGAAAACTAAAATAATGAAAGTAATCTCTTACCTTCTTCTTTCTTCTTCTTTTTTATCTCAGGAACTACCTATGCTTTACCCAAATAAAAATCTGGTACATAATCGTTGTCATTTTAATCTGTCTTTCCAAACCACTAGACTGTGTGCTGAGTAGAGTTTGGGAATCTTCTGAGTTAATGAATAAATAAGTAAATGAAAGGATGCTTTCTTTATACCTTCTACATTCTCATTCTTCCCATCCTCACAAACTCTGTTGGCTCCAACTCAAGACTGCAAGTTCTGACTCAGGTACTCAGCTGGGCTATTCTCAATGAAAACCAAAGGCACTGAAGGATGACCAGATAGTGGAATAGAAAGACCCCTCTGCCCCAAAACTCATTCCCTCTCATGAGCATACCCAAACCACAATACGTGCAGAACAACCACCTATGAAGAAGGCTGAAACTTATCAGAAAAGGTCTTCTACAACTAAAAACAAAATGAAGCAACCACAACAAGATGGGTAGGAGGGGCAGACTCGACACGTAATCAAAACAAAAGGCATGGGAAATATGTCGGACCAGTGGGCTAACTCATCAGATACTTACTTCCCCAGAGATAGACAAGGTAGGTTCCCTAATCTCTAACTGGTGCAAGCACAGATGAAATGTTTTAGAGACAAACTTTCTTGCTTCGTGCATCCACTGTAAGATCTTGTCTCCTCTAATACCCAAGGTACAAGCCTCATACTTGTCCTTTATTAAATTTTCCAGTTGTTTTGGTTCCCAAGGAATTTAAGACATTGAAGGCTTTCAGCTCTCTGAGGACATGGACTTCTCACCCTTGTTCCATAGAGCACCTTGCAAAGTGAGCCTCAGTCATCTTCACTGGAAAATAAAAGTTGCTTCTTGAAGGTTATAAACTGTCAGTGGGAAGAGGGAGACTGTGAAAATGTAGAGATGCCGTTTTACTGGAGTGGTGACTGTCATCACTGAGGGGCTTGTGCTTTCGAATTAAAAGGGATTTTAAAACTGGTAAGCAGTGCTTTAGTCCCTGTTATGCTAGTGCTGTTGATTAGAAAACAAACAAAACAAAAAAACACTCTTATCTATGCATATGGATTATACATAAATAGATGCAAACATTTAAATCACAGACAAAGCTAAAATACTATAGGCTATTAATTGCCAGGGGAGTGGTCATCAGTGTGGGAGGTGGCAGCTATAACTGGCAGGGTTCAACAGGTGGCCTCCAGGGTGCTAGAGATCTGCTAGTAACATCTGTTATTAAACCTTAGTGGTGGTTTACAAGGATATGTTCATTTTGCATCCTGTCATCATCATGTACAATTTCAATTTATGCAACTTCAGTCAAAGGCTAGAAAGAGTGTTGAATTTATTCAATAAATGTTTCTGAGTGATTTCTATCAGCAAGATACTATACAATACTATCAGCAGGTATACGTGGTGAACAAGACATGGCTTTTACTTTTAGAACATCATAACTTAAAATAGAAAAAAAGAAATTGTACAACTATTTTCATTAGATAGAAGTTATGTAACTATCTTACCTACTGAAATACATGTCATAACAAAGAAAAATATGGGACTTATAGACACAGGAAAATCAAAGAAGTCTTCTGTCTAATGAGATCATTTAAGATTTGCTGGAGGACAAGAACAAGGTCCTACTTTATAGCACATGGAACTATATTTGCTATCCTGTAATAAACCATAATGGAAAAGAATATGGAAAAGAATATATATATATATATATATACACACACACACATATATATACACATATATCTGCATCAGTGTATAGCAGAAATTAACACAACATTGTAAATCAATTATACCTCAATGAAATAAATGAAAAAAATAGAAAAGACTTGATGAGGAATATAACATTGGAGCTGGATGTCCAACGTTGGACAGATTGAAAGTTGGAGAAAGTCATAACAAGAACCATTTACTGAACAATGAACATGTCCCAGGCATCAACTCATTTAAACTTTACAGCAGATCTTGAATGGGCACTATTCATTTTGGAGTTAAGGAAGCCAAAGTTCTCATAAATGGAATGACTTGTACACAGGTAGCCTTTAAAAGGAGAGTCGGAAGTGAAACCTTGGTTTGTAAAGCTTAGGTATAGCTAGTCCTCCTCGCTGTCCCCTGTAAGAAGGACAAGTCACCAAGGGGACGAGTAGGCATCGAGTTGCTTATGAAGGTGAGTACAGGGCAGGCTGCTGCTGCTGCTGCTGCTAAGTCGCTTCAGTCGTGTCTGACTGTGTGACCCCATAGACAGCAGCCCTCTGGTTCCCCCGTCCCTGGGATTCTCCAAGCAAGAACACTGGAGTGGGTTGCCATTTCCTTCTCCAATGCATGAAAATGAAAAGTGAAAGTGAAGGCACTTAGCCGTGTCTGACTCAGCGACCCCATGGACTGCAGCCTACCAGGCTCCTTTGTCCGTGGGATTTTCCAGGCAAGAGTACTGGAGTGGGTTGCCATTGCCTTCTCCAAGCATAGTTAGGGCTTATTAGTGTATGCTTATGAGGAAACATAGTCCCTTCAGCCTTTCCTGCTCTGCTCATTCTGTTACATTTAGTGAGGCTTGATTAAGGACCAGCTGCTTCAGAAGCTCCTGGCTGGTTAAAAGGGGGAAACTGAGGGGACCACCTCTGTATTCTTGAATTTTACAGTCTTACTGCATAGGCTTTGAAGGCTGACATCCCACCAATTAAAGTGGATTCTTGAATGTGGTTATTTGCTTTTTGCAGGAGGCATCTGGAAGTGGGAAAGTGTGAGCAGAGGACTGTGTGCTCTGTGAGCTTTATCACCCACTTCCTTGTCCATAGATGATGCAAAGAGCTAATTGGAAAGGATCCACTTATTCCTCAGAAGAAAAAAAAAAATTAAGAGGCTGGTTTTCTGGGTCAGACTTTTCACAAAGCCCTCGACGTTTATCCACTCACTGGGAGGCTGTCAACTGGCAGACTGCTGAATTTGTCCTTGGTGAGTAAATGTTTTTAAAGTGAAAAAAGAATAAAACAAAGCGAATCAGAACAAAGCCTTTCTAAGGAACATGCATGAGATGGTCTCTCCTCTGTAGGCCCCATCCTCCTAGTGCTTTGCATCCATGATTATCGCTCACTCACATCATTTCCTGGCTCTGCCAAGCATCTGAGTCTCTCATTTCTTTTATTGTTTGGGCTACACGGGCTCTTTGTTGCTGTGTGCGGCCTTTCTCTAGCTGTGGTGAGCAGGGGCTACTCTTCATTGCAGAGAGTGGGCTTCTCATTGGGGTGGCTTCCCTTGTTGGGGAGCATGGGCTCTAGAGCTCAGCAGTTGTGATCCACAGGCTTAGTGGCTCTGCAGCATGTGGAACATCCCCGGTGGGGGACGGAACCCATGTCCTCGGCAGCGGCAGGTGGACTGTTATCCGCTGGGCCACCAGGGAAGTCCTGAGTCTCTCATTTCTGAGTGAAGGGTAGCATTAAAGAACCTAAGCTTTAGAGTGAGTGTACATGCGATAGAAGACTGGCTATCTGTGACCTTGGGTAAGTTATATGTGCTACTTAACTTGCTTTCCCATCTTCCAAGTAGAATGACGTATCTCTTCTGAGTTACTGTGTGTGAAGTTCTCAGCACAGTGCCTGGCATAGAGTAAACATCCAGTAGCTATTACTACTGGAGAAGGAAATGGCAACCCACTCCAGTATTCTTGCCTGGAGAATCCCAGGGACAGAGGAGCCTAGTGGGCTGCCGTCTATGGGGTTGCACAGAGTCGGACACGACTGAAGTGACTTAGCAGCAGCTATTACTACACCTCGCTTTGGCTACTACTACAATTACAGGGAGTCTGGGGCTCAGTATATTAAAGTTGTCACCCCTGTCATGACACCACAATTCCCACCCAGGCCTTTCCACTCTGCTTCCTTCCTCCTATATTGATGGGGCTCAAATATTCAAGCAAAGCTAACTTTCTCTAACATGAAGAGTCTGGCCCATTAGAGTTTGCAGTGTGATCAATTTGCTACTTGCTAACTAAAGAAAGGTAGGTAAGTGCCATGTCATGGACCAGCCACTCCCATTTTCCCCGCTTGTTTTCAGACACCATTTAAAAAAAATGTTTTCTATTTTATTTTTTTGGTCATGCTACACGGGTTGTGGAATATTAATTCCTTGACCAGGTATTGAACCTGGGCCCTTAGCAGTGAGAGTGCAGAGTCCCAACAATTGGACCGCCAGGGAATTCCCAACACCACTGTTGTTTTTTTTTTTTTCATCTTACCCAAAGCGAGAACTGATGCTTTTAAGTCCCACCTGTAATGTCATTACTCCTTTGGTTAAAGTGTATAATTACCTGATTCCTAACTTACCAGAATATTTCCCAGCTTTCATTCTGGCTCATCAGATGGCGTACTAGTGTAAACCAATTCTAATTTTTCTATTAGTATTTCAGAGAGATACACAATTCAGTGAAAGCTTTATTAAAATGCAGTAGAGGATTCTGAGGTCTTAACAATTACAAAGTTTAAAGCTAAGATTGCTCTTGGTGTAAAAGAGACAGAGTTCTCGAAGTCTTTTGGCTCCTGGTTACAAATATTTTAAAGTTGAATACCTTATTAAAACATATAACAATAAGCCCTATAAATCTCTTTACTTGTTATAAGTCTATTCAGATTTCTACTTCTAACTGATTCCCTTTGTAGCTTGTGTCTTTCAGAAGTGTGTGCATTTTACTCATGCCGTCTGATTTGTTGGCATACAATTACTTTCCTTATGATGCTTTAACTTTCTGTATGGTCAGTATTAATGCCTCCTCTTTAATTTTTGATGTCAGTAATTTGAACCACCTTGTTTTCTCTTGGCCTGTCCAGTTAAATTTTGCTGACTCTTCAAAGTTGTCAATTTTGTTGGCTTTTTAAAAGTATCAGCTACTGGTTGTTCTTTTCTTCATTCTCTGTTTTAATAATTTCTACTTGAATCGTTATCATTTTCTTTCTTCTTTTTTCATTAGATGCACCTCAATCTCTTTATCCAGCATATTAAGGTGGAATGCTAGGTTACTGAATTGTGATCTTTTTTTTCTTTTCACATAAGTGTTTAGAGCTACAAGTTTCCCTCTAAGCATTGCTGTCTCCCATAAGTTTTGCTACAGTGTGTTTTATTGTCATTCATCATAAAGTATTTTTTAATTCCCTGTGATTCTTCTTTGAGTCATTGGTTATTTAGAGGATATTACTTCACTTTTAATTTCCAACTTGGTTTCTGTTACTGAACTTCTCTTTTTCTGTTTCTCCATCCCACTGCAGTTGAAGAATTACTGTGCATGTTTTCAATCTCTTTAATTTACTGAGGTTTGTTTTGGAGTATGTGAGATCATCTGGAGAATGTTCTATGTGCACTTAACAAGACTCTGCATCTTGTTGCTGATGAGTCAAAGATTCTAAAGAGTCTTTTAGGTCAGCTTGATTTCTAGTGTTGTTCAAGTTTTCTATTTCTGTGCTGATCTTCTGTAAAGTTGTTCTAGCCATTATTAAAAGTAGAGTATTGAAGTAACAAACTATAACTGTTAAATTGCCTATTTTCACTTCAATTCTGTCAGTTCTGACTTCACATGTTTTGGGGGTTCTGTTATTAGATGCATAGAAGTGAAAGTCACTCAGTTGTGTCTGATTCTTTGCGACCCCATGGACTGTAGTCCCCCAGGCTCCTCTGTCCATGGAATTCTCCAGGCCACAATACTGGAATGGGTAGCTGTTCCTTTCTCCAGGGGATCTTTCCAACTCAGGGATCGAACCCAGGTCTTCCGCACTGCAGGCAGATTCTTTACTGTCTGAGCCACAAGGGAAGCCATGATGCATGGATATTAGATGCACACATATTTATAATTATTACTGTTACTGATGAATTGACCCTTTTATCACGATAAAATGCTCTTTATTGTTCCTGCTGCTGCTGCTAAGTCGCTTCAGTTGTGTCCGACTCTATGTGACCCCTAGCAGCATTTTAATTTTATTGTAAAGTCTATTTTGTCTGATATTACTATAATCACTCCAGCTTTCTTATTGCTTCTATTTGCCTTATGCATTTTTTCCATCCATTTACTTTCAACCTATTTGTGTCTTTGAACCTGAAGTGTATGTCCTATAGATATCAAATAGTTGGATTTTTCCTTTTTAATCAAGCCTGATAATCTCTGTCTTTTGGTTGGATTGATTAATCTGGTCACACTGAACATTATTATCAATAAAATTGGATTTATGTCTACCATTTTACTATTTGTTTTCTTTGTATCTCCTATCCTTTACATTTCTCTATTCTTCTGTTACTGTTTTCTTCCTAGTAGAGCATGTTAATTCCGTTAGTAATCTGGTCACTATTATTTTGAGTTGGTGTCTTATTTTCCAGGATTTATTCTGATAAATTCTTTAATTTGTTCAAAATCCAAAGGTATTTTGTTTTTCATGGGATTTTGTCATTATTGTTGTTCGTTTTTACAAAGGAACAGTTTAGGGACACAAACTAAGCTTCTTATGTTACTGGAGGCAGGGCTTGGCTTCTCTCTTCCTTGAAAGCCTTTTGCTGGCCTCAGTGTTCGCCACTCCCCTCCCCAACCTGCCCTCTGGAGGAGGAGCAGGCACTATAGGCATCCCGACTGTGGCCCGTCCTGGGGACCAGCTCCTGTCACTTTCACCACGTGAGCCTCCCATGCTCGATGTTCGTGTCTTTTTTGGAGCTTGTCAGCAACCAACTGCTCAGCTTCCACCGCCAACTTCAGTATTCTAATAAATTCTTGCGAAACTTCTTAGCTTTTGTTTCTTGATTCCGTAACTGCATCTATGTGCTAACTCACCTTATCCTTGCAATGCTGTCAACGTTAAAAGGCAATGGAGGGACTTCTATGGTGGTCCGGTGGTTAGGAGTATGCTTTACAATGCTGAAACTCCAGTACATTGGCCACCTCATGCGAAGAGTGGACTCATTAGAAAAGACTCTGATGCTGGGAGGGATTGGGGGCAGGAGGAGAAGGGGACGACCGAGGATGAGATGGCTGGATGGCATCACTGATTTGATGGATGCAAGTCTGAGTGAACTCTGGGAGTTGGTGATGGACAGGGAGGCCTGGCAGGCTGCGATTCATGGGGTCACAAAGAGTCGGACACGACTGAGCGACTGAACTGAACTGAACTGAACTTGTAGTGCAGGGGACACAAGTTTGATCCCTGGTCCAGGAACTTAAGATCCCACATGCTTCAGGGCAACTAAGCCCATGCACCACAATGCTGTGCCAAGCCCTAGAGCCTGTGCTCTGCAACAAAGAAAGCCACTGCGCTGAGAAGCCTGTGCACCGCAACTTAGAGAGGAGCCCCTGCTCACTGCGACTACTCAAAGCCCACACGCAACCAAGAACCAGAGCAGCCAAAAAAAAAAAAAAAAAAAAAAAAACCCAGGCAATGGAATATGGATGCTTGCAAGGAAGCAGTATTCACATCTATGTCCATATATCCAAATGTTCATAAACAAACATATTAATGGTAGAACCAGGTTGGTGATATAATAAGGAAGTGATTGTTCCGAAGTCTTTTAAGTAATCCCTTTTTCCATGGACACTTGACAGAGACCGTGCCTAAGCCTGCCATCATCTCTATGCACATACGATTAATTCTCCTCTAGCCGGTGGAAATTATGAGTTGCAGGAAGTGGTCTGTGAACAGTAGCTACCAGAGATTATTGTCTTCCCTGCTCTCCCTGCAAAGCATGGGCAAATTAATGAAAAGCTTTATCTCTATCATAAAACAATAGTCTCTATAGCTCTGAGAAGGCAAGCAGAAACATTACAGAAGCATGTTGCAAAGATTAGTAGTGGAGAAAAGCAATGAATAATGTAGCAAGATCTTAAACAAGATTATCACGCCAAGGTAGCTTGTCCGAGCACTGGGTAGCTTATTTGACCATCCATCTTCCTCAGCAGTTACTGACTGTGTGTTGGCTGGCCCCATCAGAGCACCCTCGTGCAGCTCCTGTCCAACGGTCTTTTATATTATGTTTATGCTCAAACACAAAGTGGTGACGGGCCAGTGCTTGAAGCCACAAATTACATGGCACACTGTCCACACATCCACATAAGCCAAGAGACGCTGGCTTGGAGGTTATCAAAAAACACCAGCGCTTTCCGTTATAAACATTTATCTCACCAGAGACAGCATCTTAAGCACTCAGAGATATTTCCACTAAACATTCAAACTGCGAAAAAACTCTTTTGGAGTAATTAAGACAGCATCTGTCTAGGCCCATGCTAAATTAGTTGAAACGAATAAACAAAACTATGCAGTTAGAGTATGCCCATTATCTTAGCTGGGTCTAAAATTTAGGGTATCACTAACATGGTATGCAAATACGTTCTGAAATATTTATTTACCCAGTAATATTTTGTCAGAATAAACACCAGCTAGTTATGCCAAAACCCTCTGCAAGGATGCTAAGTACTATGCAGGAAGAGGAGTTGAGAGTAATTTCATTTTTATAGGAAAGCATCATCTGAACAGAATTTATTCCAAGGTCAAGAGGCCCAAACTGGATTTTCTAGACTCTATCAAAACCAGAACATTTAAGTCTAACCCAAAACCAAAAATTCATTCCAGTTGAGAATAGCTAGGTCATTGAGTTCCTTCCTGCTGAGTACTCTGTGGTTGCTGCAGTGGATACACACACAGGTGGCCCAATGACAAGGCCATGCGGCAGTGGTCCACCCAGCGTGGGGCATATATCTCCAGTGAAACATGCTTGGGAGCCAATAGTGCAGGAACTTTTGGGTTGTTAGTTTTGTGTGTCTTCCAGGTACACCTCACATTTGTTGCTCAAGGTAAACCACAGGGGCAGATTTGGCATGATCAGCTAAGAGACAGGAGAAGTACAAACAAATCTCAGCAATAAGGAAGATGATTTCGTGTTGTGTGGGCCTGTGACTGACATGGGTTTTTCAGAATCTAGAACATTTGCCATCTCGAATTGTTAACACCATTCATTATACTATTTCCAATGAATTAGTTAAAGTTTAAATGTTCTCCAGAAGTTATCCGTGTGTAACTGTCAGCCTTTGCTAACAACTATCTTGTAACCTAGATAGTATATTCAAAAGCAGAGACATTACTTTGCCGACTAAGTTCTGTCTAGTCAAGGCTATGGTTTTTCCTGTGGTCATGTATGGATGTGAGAGTTGGACTGTGAAGAAGGCTGAGTGCCAAAGAATTGATGCGTTTGAACTGTGGTGTTGGAGAAGACTCTTGAGAGTCCCTTGGACTGCAAGGAGATCAGCCCTGGGATTTCTTTGGTCATGTATGGATATGAGAGTTGGACTGTGAAGAAGGCTGAGCGCTGAAGAATTGATGCGTTTGAACTGTGGGTGTTGGAGAAGACTCTTGAGAGTCCCTTGGACTGCAAGGAGATCCAACCAGTCCATTCTGAAGGAGATCAGCCCTGGGATTTCTTTGGAAGGAATGATGCTAAAGCTGAAGCTCCAGTACTTTGGCCACCTCATGCGAAGAGTTGACTCATTGGAAAAGACTGTGATGCTGGGAGGGATTGGGGGCAGGAGGAGAAGGGGACGACTGAGGATGAGATGGCTGGATGGCATCATGGACTCGATGGAAGTGAGTCTGAGTGAATTCCGGGAGTTGGTGATGGACAGGGAGGCCTGGCGTGCTGCAATTCATGGAGTCGCACAGAGTCGGACACAACTGAGCAACTGAACTGAACTGAACTGATCGTGTAACGACCATCTCTGAAAGTGAAAGTGTTAGTTGCTCAGTAGTGTCTGATTCTTTGCGACCCTGTGGATTATAGCTGGCCAGGCTCCTCTTTGCATGGGATTCTTCAGACATGAATACTGGAGTGGGTTGGATTTCCTTCTCCAGGGGATCTTCTGGACCCAGGGATCAAACCCACATCTCTTAAGTCTCCTGAACTGGCAGGTGGGTTCTTTACCACTAGTGCCACCTGGGAAGCCCCATGGACCCAAGTGAATTTTATCTCAAAAATTGTATCAAATTAGAGATCTCTTAATTTGCTGAATTTCCTTGAGAAACTTGACCACAACTGTTAAGGACTGTGGTCTTCAATCCTTTAAAATTTTTATTTTTATTAAAAATTATTTTTATTAGAGTATAGTTGCTATACAATGTTGTGTCTGTTTCTGCTGTATGGAAAAGTTAATCAACCATATGTATATACATATCCCCTTTTTCTTGGATTTCCTTCCCATTAGTCATCACAGAGCACTGGGTAAAGTTCCCTATGTTATCTAGTAGGTTCTCCTTAGTTATCCATTTCATACATAGTAGTGTATGTACACCAATCCCAATCTCCCAGTCCATCCCACCCCTATCTTTCCCCACTTGGTATCCATACGTTTGTTCTCTTTGAGTAGTATAACAATTAGGGCTTTATCAGAAAAGCAAAACTAGTAGGATCTATATCTATATTTTCTGTCTAATATCCAAAATAGGAGATTTGTTATAGCTGCAGGGTCTCAAGTGAGCTGGACTGGTGACGCTAATTGTTAAATGCTCAGGAATTTTGTTAAATCATCGGTAAGTGGGCACCAGCACTCCACTGGGAGACAGACATGAAGTGGCTGTGAGAAGAACAAACCAGAAGCACCAAGAATGTGCGGGAGGCCACACCAGTCTTTCCCTGCCACCGTGGGTCCAGCTGCCATGATGATGATGCAGGTGGCTTGCACTATGGAACTAGATACATACCTGGCAGTCAACAGGGAATGTAGGGAATAGGATTCCCCAGAGATTAGAGAAGTGACTTTATAAATGGAAGTTAGAGGAAATAGCAAACACCCTCTTCCAACAACACAAGAGAAGACTCTACACATGGGCATCATCAGATGGTCAACACCAAAATCAGATTGATATATTCTTTGCAGCCAAAGATGGAGAAGCTCTATACAGTCAGCAAAAACAAGACCAGAAGCTGACTGTGGCTCAGATCATGAGCTCCTTATTGCCAAATTCAGACTTAAATGGAAGAAAGTAGGGAAAACCACTAGACCATTCAGGTATGACCTAAATCAAATCCCTTATGATCATACAGTGGAAGTGAGAAATAGATTTAGGGGACTAGATCTGATAGATAGAGTGCCTGATGAACTATGGACTGAGGTTCGTGACATTGTACAGGAGACAGGGATCAAGACCATTGCCATGGAAAAGAAATGCAAAAAAGCAAAATGGCTGTCTGGGGAGGCCTTACAAATAGCTGTGAAAAGAAGAGAAGCAAAGAGCAAAGGAGAAAAGGAAAGATATATGCATCTGAAGGCAGAGTTCCAAAGAATAGCAAGAAGAGATAAGAAAGCCTTCCTCAGCAATCAATGCAAAGAAATAGAGGAAAACAACAGAATGGGAAAGCCTAGAGATCTCTTAAAGAAAATTAGAGATACCAAGGGAACATTTCAAGCAAAGATGGGCTCAAAAAAGAAAAGAAATGGTATGGACCTAACAGAAGCAGAAGATATTAAGGAGAGGTGGCAAGAATACACAGAAGAACTGTATAAAAAGGATCTTAATGACCCGGATAATCACGATGGTGTGATCACTCACCTAGAGCCAGACATCTGGAATGTGAAGTCAAGTGGGCCTTAGAAAGCATCACTATGAACAAAGCTAGTGGAGGTGATGGAATTCCAGTTGAGCTATTTCAAATCCTGAAAGATGATGCTGTGAAAGTGCTACACTCAATATGCCAGTAAATTTGGAAAACTCAGCAGTGGCCACAGGCCACTGGAAATGTCAGTTTTCATTCCAATTCCAAAGAAAGGCAATGCCAAAGAATGCTCAAACTACCACTCAATTGCACTCATCTCACATGCTAGTAAAGTAATGCTCAAAATTCTTCAAGCCAGGCTTCAGCAATTCATGAACCATGAACTTCCAGATGTTCAAGCTGGGTTTAGAAAAGGCAGAGGAACCAGAGATCAAATTGCCAACATCCACTGGATCATGGAAAAAGCAAGAGAGTTCCAGAAAAACATCTATTTCTGCTTTATTGACTATGCCAAAACCTTTTACTGTGTGGATCACAATAGACTGTGGAAAATTCTGAAGGAGATGGGAATACCAGACCACCTGACCTGCCTCTTGAGAAACCTGTATGCAGGTCAGGAGGCAACAGTTGGAACTGGACATGGAACAACAGACTGGTTCCAAATAGGAAAAAGAGTACACCAAGGCTGTATATTGTCACCCTGCTTATTTAACTTATATGCAGAGTACATCATGAGAAATGCTGGGCTGGAAGAAGCACAAGCTGGAATCAAGATTGCTGGGAGAAATATCAATAACCTCAGATATGCAGATGACACCACCCTTATGGTAGAAAGTGAAGAGGAACTCAAAAGCCTCTTGATGAAAGTGTTAGAGGAGAGTGAAAAAGTTGGCTTAAAGCTCAACATTCAGAAAATGAAAATCATTGCATCTGGTCCCATCACTTCATGGGAAATAGATGGGGAAACAGTAGAAACAGTGTCAGACTTAATTTTTTTGGGCTCCACAATCACTGCAGATGGTGACTGCAGCCATGAAATTAAAAGACGCTTAGTCCTTGGAAGGAAAGCTATGACCAACCTAGATAGCATATTTAAAAGCAGAGACATTACTTTGCCAACAAAGGTCCATCTAGTCAAGGCTATGGTTTTTCCAGTGGTCATGTATGGATGTGAGATTTGGGCTGTGAAGAAAGCTGAGTGCCGAAGAATTGATGCTTTTGAACTGTGGTGTTGGAGAAGACTCTTGAGAGTCCCTTGGATTGCAAGGGGATCCAATCAGTCCATTCTGAAGGAGATCAACCCTGGGTATTCTTTGGAAGGAATGATGCTAAAGCTGAAACTCTAGTAATTTGGCCACCTCTTGCAAAGAGCTGACTCATTGGAAAAGACTCTGATGCTGGGAGGGATTGGGGGCAGGAGGAGAAGGGGATGACAGAGGATGAGATGGCTGGATGGCATCACCGACTGGTTGGACATGAGTTTGAGTGGACTCTGGGAGTTGGTGATGGACGGGGAGGCCTGGTGTGCTGCGATTCATGGGGTTGCAAAGAGTAGGGCAAGACTGAGAGACTGAACTGAACTGAACTGAACTGAGAGGAAGTAAGATACAGATTTTGAGGCACTGCTCAGGGGATAAAGGTGAAAAGTGCTGACTTGCTCAGGGAGTTCTGGGCTTCTGGAGACACAGTGGCATTACTGAGTGAAAAGGCAGAGGGCCACTAATCATCAGGCTAAAGTACTTTACAGCTTGGCCTTGAGCAAGCTGATGATACAAATATGTAAGGAAGCAAGCAGATGGTAGCCTAATTACTTTCTGATCCTATCTGGCCTTGATTTTTACAGCTGTGCTATGAAGACATAAAATTTTCCAATGTATGTAGTTTTCAGAGATGTCACTTATGATGGGACTAACAGAGTTAATAAAATAATAATATTAAAAACACACTAGAAAAGTTTTCAAAAAGTCATGTCTGGGATTATGGGTTATTTTTGACTTAATCAAAGAGATAAAATCAATCATGCTATGAAGAGGGACTTTAGATTCATGGCAATTTATTCAAACCTCCTGAGTCAACAAAAGAATCTACCTGAGGCTTCAGAAGAAGATTCTAGAGAGCCAATCCTATCAAAATATTAACTGTACAAGTCAGGAATGTACAGCTGAATGTTAAAAATAAAAATCTCTTTGTTATTACATGAGCATAAAGACACTTAGTCAACTGGAATGATTTATTGTAGAATCACAGGGAAGATCTCTGTGAGAAGAGACAGCTTTCAAGAAATCTCACCAGAGAAGACTTTGATGGATTTTTCCCTAATTAGATCAGAAATTAATGGATGTTATCAATAACTCTGAAAATATAGAAAAATTAGAGAAAAAGTAAAAATTACTGACTCCTACTATCCACAATATGTGCCTTCTTTTTCCTAAAAAGTAATAAATTTGAGTTTAATAGACACCAAGGGCTAAGACATTTATGTTTTGTGGATTATTCATAATTTCACATTTTTCCATAAATATACATTCCTCTTTTCCTGAAAATAATGTAAATTTGTTGATTGTGAGAAGTGCTTCTTTTCTAATATCATTCTATCAACATGAATCACCAATTCTTGGTATTTAAAATTTTTATTTATTTTAATCATTTTAAATGTGATTTTTATGTATTTAAGGTTTATAACAGGATTATTTGATATACATATTCCTAGGGAAATGATGACTACAGTCAGGCTAAGTAACATTTCATGTGTGCGTGTGTGTGTGTGTGTATGTGTGTATGATGTGAGAACAAATGAAATCTATTCTTTTAGCAAATTTCCAGTATCCACCGCAGCATTATTTATTTTATTTTATTTTTAATTTTAATTGGAGGATAATTGCTTTCTAGTGTTGTGTTGGTTTCTGCCGCAGTATAAAGTGAATCAGCCATAAGGATACATATATCCCCTCCCTTTTGAACTTCCCTTCCTCTCTTCATCCTACCCCATTACAGTATTATTAAGCATAGCCATCATGCTGTACATTAGATCTCTATACTTATTTAACCTACATAACTGCAAATTCTTGTTTAGTAATCCAGACCTGATTCCCATGCAGCATGATTAATATTACCTAAAATACTTCTGATATTTATGATCTATTTATTAGTAAGAGTTACATGACTAATATGTTTCTGTGTATATACAGTCCCTCTATACTGGGAAGTTTGACATGACTGTAATAACCTGATTTTAAGACTACCTTGTTAAGCTCTCCCCAAGGTCAGTGACTTTCTTAGGTCTTTGTCAAGTCTAAAAATAAATGACCTTAAGATTCTAATAAACAGGAAACTGAGAGCAAACTGGAAGGATGAACAGACAGCTTCAAATATTCAACTTCCTTCCCTCCAACCAGGGCTCATTCTTGGCATCTAACGTGCCACCTTCTAATTTCAGAAGCTTTGGCCTTGGATATTCTTTAGGTCTTAAAGTCTTAATGGCTTTCTGTCCTTCATACCAACTACTGGGACCTTGTTCATAGAAGAATCATTACTTTCATCAATTAAGTGAAATGAATATTTCTTTTTTTTCTTTTTAAAACTGATTTGGCTACACCAGGTCTTAGTTCTGGCACATAGGATCTAGTTCCCTGACCAGGGATTGAACCCTGGCCCTTTGGACTGGGAGCTCAGAGTCTTAGCCACTGGACTACCAGGTAAGTCCTGAATAAATATTTCAGTTGAACCAAATATACTTTGTTTTCAGTTACCCTTTGAGGCAAAGCTCTTCCTTTGCAAGGCTCAGGCAACCCAAAGAGAGGCCTTGCCCTTATTAGGCAGACATTAAGTGGGAAGATTGATCCCCATTCAGAAGGGTATTGCAATGTGATAACAGAAGAAAGAGGAACTAAAGGGCCTCTTGATGAGGGTGAAAGAGAAGCATTTAAAAGCTGGCTTAAAACTCAGCATTCAAAAAACAAAGATCATGGCATTCAGTCTCATCATTTCATGGAAAATAGATGAGGAAAAAGTGGAAATAGTGACAGATTTTATTTTATTGGGCTCCAAAATCACTGTGGATGGTGACTGCAGCCATGAAATTAAAAGATGCTTGCTCCTTGGAAGAAAAGCTATGACAAACTTAGAGAGCATATTAAAAAGCAGAGACGTTATTTTGCGGACAAAGGTCTGTATAGTCAAAGCTATGGTTTCTCCAGTAGTCATGTATGGATGTGAGAATAGGGCCATAAAGAAGATTGAGCACTGAAGAATTGAGGCTTTTGAACTGTGATGCTGGAGAAGACTCTTGAGAGTCCCTTAGACAGCAGGGAGATCAAACCAGTCAATCCTAGAGGAAATCAACCCTGAACATACATTGGAAGGACTGATGCTTAAGCTCCAATACTTTGGCCACCTGATGCAAAGAGCTGACTTATCCCTGATGCTGGGAAAGACTGAAGGCAAGAGGAGAAGGGGGTGACAGAGGATGAGATGGCATGACTGTGATAACCTGATTTCAAGGCTGTCTGCTGAGCTCTCCCCAAGGTCCATAAAGAAAGACCATAAAGAATGCTGGCTCTGAAGGACCATAAAACAGAAGGACTATGAAAAGAAGGAGCATAAAACAATTGGGCTCTGAAATTAAAATATGCCAGATTAGATGTCAGGGATGGCATCATACTGACTCAGTAGACATGAGTTTGAGTAAAGTCCAGGAGACAGTGAAGGATAGGGAAGCCTGGTGTGCTGCAGTTCATGGAGTCACACAGTCAGAGATTACTTAGCGACTCAATAACCACAACAGGAAAAGAATACAGGGAAGGCCCTTAACTGACAAGAAGACTAAGCAGAAGGAAAAAAATTGCCCCACAGAATCATCTAAACCTCTCTGATCATATTAACACAGGGTCTTTGTTTTAAAGATGGCTGGTATTGTGTTTTGTTTTGTTTTCTCTAGGGAACCATGTGAAATAGAAATTTTTTAAAAAACCTGTTGTTTAGCGTCCCTTAAGACAATTGCTTTTACAAATGTGGTGCGTTAAAAAAAAAAGTTTATATAGTTTTCAGTTTATTGCCCATCTGTGACTTGATTTTGCTGAACTAATGAAAACAAATGAACAAACAAAAAAACAATTTGGCAAGGTAGCACGTCTTTTTATCTAGAAACCTCTCTTACATGACCAAGAAGAAAGTCTAATAGTGAATGGACTCCTCTTGACCCACTCAATGAAGACAAGTTTCCATCTTGTTTGTTTTGGTTTTTGTACCTCACTTTCCTGACACCTTAGCAGTTGTGACAGAAGACTTCAGAACTCAGGACTTATTTCCACCACGTTCAAGGACACTCTATAAGCACATCTGCCTGTGATAAATAATAGGACAGAAGAAATTCCCGAAGACCCCATGAAACATTGACTTCAGTCTGGACTGAGCAATGCCATTATGCTCCTATGTAGGCAGATGAAAATCTTACAGCACTACATCTAACTGATATTTCCAAGCAGTCAAAAACTCTGCCCAACACATCAAACCATTAATGTGAAGCTATATATACAGGTTTCAGGGAGATACGTAGAGGGCAATGGCACCCCACTCCAGTACTCTTGCCTGGAAAATCCCATGGGAGGAGGAGCCTGGAAGGCTGCAGTCCATGGGGTCGCAAAGAGTGACTTCACTTTCACTTTTCGCTTTTATGCATTGGAGAAGGAAATGGCAACCCACTCCAGTGTTCTTGCCTGAAGGATCCCAGGGACGGGGGAGCCTGGTGGGCTGCCGTCTATGGGGTCACACAGGGTTGGACACGACTGAAGGGACTTAGCAGCAGTAGCAGCAGCAGGGAGATATTGATGACTGGCCTCTGTATCTACCCTATTTATGTTACAGCTTTCACAAGGCATTGCTAAAAAAATGTCATACTCAGTGAAGCCATTCTAAACTGCTGCCAACTCCATCAGCTGTCTCTTGGATTCCCCCACACATATTTTAATCTGATGTCCTTCAGCCTCTCAAAGCAGCAGCATGGTAAGGCAAAGGGGACAGTGAAGGGGAGGGGATTCCATATCCATGGGCTGCACAGATCAGAGGAAGCAGAGGACATTTATTAGTATACTGCTTTCCTGTTTAAAAATCCAGCATTAACAGTGTGTAAACATAAATCTCAAATTGTTTACTCAGGTTAATACAAAATAATCATGTGTGTCTGTGCTCACTACAGCTCTAAAGATTTGGAACCTTGCAATGACTGGAGTGGACAGTGAACAGAGTCACTCTGACCCCAAATCATCTAGCCCTTTGCAGCAGGTCCTGTACTTTGTTGAGCCCTGAATTTAAAAAAGTCATTCATCGCAAATAGAAACACTGCTTCTACAGATTCAACAGCATGACCATGGCAACTGGGTCTGGATTTCAATTGTGGGCACCATTATTAGGGTTGAGGAGAGTCATCCTAGGGGACATAATTGTAAGCCTGTCCTCAGGGACACTCGAGTCAATCTCATGGGTCAATTGCATTGAAAGGAAGAAGGAAACTGCAAAGGTAAGTTTGATGGCCATGGAGTTTCTAGTTTTGACTTACTACCTGAGTTCATCTGGGATAAAGGCTTTAACAAAGTTAAGAATCCTATGTTATAACATGATACTCACCATTTTTCTAAGCATTTATATGAGATACACCCAAAATCTCAGACTATTCATATTTAAGTTTAGCACAGACTCCCATGGTGGGGTGGGTACAGTGATTATGCTAATCTTCCTGTCTACTGGTAAAGAATCATCTGCAATGTGGGAAACCTGGGTTCAATCCCTGAGTTGGGAAGATCCCCTGGAAGAAGGGAAGGGTCACCCACTCCAGTATTCCGGCCTGGAGAATTCCATGGATTGTATAGCCTGTGGGGTCGCAAAGAGTCAGACGTGACTGAGCAGTTTTCACGTTCCCTTTCCCATCTGCAGTCTCCAGGCATTGCTGCTGCTGCTGCTGCTGCTGCTGGGTAGGTTTTAAACCTCACAATGGGCTTTCCAGGTGGAGCTAGTGGTAAAGAATCTACCTGCAATGCAGGAGACCTGGGTTCAATCCCTGGGTAAAGAAGATCTCCTGGAGGAATAAATGGCAACCCACTCCAGTATTCTTGCCGGGAGAATCCCAAGGGCAGAGAAGCCTGGTGGGCTACAGACCATGGGGTCACAAAGAGTTGGACACTGAACATCTGAGCACAAAAGCAAAAATCCCCAAATATGGCAATGACAGAATGGAAAGTAATATCTCTTTTTTCTGTCTATGATGTGGTTTCCTTACCTTATAAAATCCTATTTAATGATTCCCTTCAGTTCAGTTCAGTCGCTCAGTCGTGTCTGACTCTTTGAAGTCCTGTCTAATTTATAAGGTGTTTTATTAGTGAGAATCCACTTTAAAACCTGATAGAATGTCTTTTTAAAATATTTTTTTTAATGTAGACCATTTTTAAAGTCTTTATTGAATTTGTTACAATACTGCTTCTGTTTTATGTTTTTTGGTCATGAAGCATGTGTGATCTTAGCTCCCTGACCAGGGATTGAACCCACACTGTCTGCATTGAAAGGTAAAGTCTTAACCACTGATCCACCAGGGAAGTCCCTACAATGTCTTCTGAAAAGTAATCTTTTACATTTCCATAAGTATGTAGTGCCTTTTATTCAAGTCAAAGTATGGTTTTAAACATTCCCAACCTGAGCAGTAGGACATGGAAATGCTTTCTAGAGTTAGACAATAACCCTTCTTGCTACTGTCTCCCAGATGTCCATTCTGGTCCCATGTGCTTTTTCCATCACTCGTGAGGCACAGGCTGAAATTTACTTCAGGGATCACTCTTAGAGTTTAGAAGCTATCATCGGAGAAGGGCACCGATTTCCTTCTGCAGTCAGCATCATCATTGCTATTGCAACTGTGATAGGTATTGCCAGCTAATGCCTAAAGAGGGATTGGGCGGGGGCGGGGGAGGGAAGTAATTTAAGAAAGGAAAGATTTCTTAGATGGGGAGAAAGAAGATGTGCCTGGAGAGTTAAGGATTGAAAGGAGTTCCTGTGATGGGTTGCAGACAGGGGTGGAGAGTTAGTTCTGAACAGCTCTAACAGGATGACAAAACTTCAGGGATCTGAGTGGATAAAACCTGAAAAGCCTCCAGGATGACTTTTATTAAAACTCTAACTTGGGCAAGTCACATGCTCCATTGTATTTAACTTCTAGCATGGTCTCTGTACTCTTAGGCACGTGGGAAGTCAGAAGGTGTTTTTCACCCTTTCTCACTGAGACAGCAGCTTATAAATCCTGTTATCCAAAGAGAGATATGGTGTGCAAAATATACAATAGACTTGTTGAAGGCCCCTCATTAACTGATCTCAGACCCTGGAAACTGAAAAGTCATTCAGTCGTGTCCGACTCTGTGACCTGTCTTGTCTGGCTTGCCCATCAGGTTCCTCTGCCCATGGAATTCTCCAGGCAAGAATACTGGAGTGGGTTGCCATTCCCTTCTCCAGGGGATCTTCCCGACTTAAGGATAGAAGCTGGATCTCCCGCATTCTGGGCAGATTCTTGTTTAATGATCTTAGACCCTTAGACACTGGATATCATGGTATGCTCATGCAACTATTTGCTTGAGTTCATTCAGAATGGTGAACCCTGGCTTCGTCAAGACCAAGCGCAAAGCCGACTGTTTAATAATCTGTGTATGGGCTCTGCCACCTTCCAGATTCCACCTGTTTAATTTGTGTTCCTGGTTCCCTCCTTCTCATTTCAGTCAGTATACCCAATGCAGAAAAGAGGAAAATGAACTCGTAATGAAGTCCATGAACCCCAGCGCACACCAGCTGTCTCTAGAGAGCATTTGAGAGAAAACTATGCAAGCTTTAAATTGTTCCTCAGAATTTAATTATTGAAAAGCACTTGAAAATCTTGGTTTGGGGGATACTATCTACCCATCGATGCATTTTTATGACTTTCCACAAAAGCTATTTTCAGGAACTGTGCAAAGATGTTAAGATGAGTCTACACAGTAGGTTTTTGTGGTGTTCTATTTTACAAACATTCATTGAGTGTTCAGTAGGTCCAGGAACTGGGAATGGGAAATACAGAGATCAATTTTTTAAATTAGATTGTTTCACACAGCAACAAACAAAATAATTATGACACAATCAGGTATGTACTACATTAGTTATTCCACAGAGGATGATATTAAGGAAAAAAGAAAACAAACCCTGGTGTTAGCATTTCCTGTCCTAGAAGAAAGAAGTCATTGTTGATGGGTTTCAAAGGTGAACTGAAGGGGATTCATGCTTAGGGCCAAAGAATTGATGCTTTCAAATTGTAGTGCAAGAGAAGAATCTTGAGAGTCCCTTGGACTGAAAGGAGAGCCAACCAGTCCATCTTAAAGGAGATCAACCCTGACTATTCATTGGAAGGACTGATGCTGAAGCTGAAGCTCCAATACTTTGGCCACCGGATGCGAAGAGCCGACTGATTGAAAAAGAGCCTGATGCTGGGAAAGACTGAAGGCAGGAGGAGAAGGGGGTGACAGGGGATGAGATCATTGGATGGCATCACCAACTCGATGGACATGAGTTTGAGCAAGCTCCAGGAGATAGTGAAGGACAGGGATGTCTGATGTGCTGTAGTCCATGGGGTCAGAGAGAATTGGAAACGAGTGAGCAACTGAACAACAATGCTAGATTTGCACTGACCAGGAAGAGGGATGAAATGGAGCCACATTTTTGAATGGGGAAAGTAAAAAAAGGCTGGACACCAAATCTGAGCTTCTTACAGGCCTTGGGCACTAAGGAAGTACAGACAAGGGTGCCTCTGGCCTTGAGGATGATAGGATGACAGAAGGGTAGCTGTGATGTGGCATCTGTGGTCAGCATTGTGGACCAATGAGAGGTGCCCAAGGGACAGATGGTGGAGACCACATGAGGCCAGGAGCCTGGCTTTTCCTGCCAACAAATCAGCTGCAGACTCTTGTATATCTAATGATTGGAGTGGGAAGGTTACCTGATAACTAAGATTACTTAATCTATCCTTCAGATAGAAGGGGGCCTCTGAGCATGTTACGTATGACTGGAAGGAAAAAAAGAGAGGCTTTGATTTCTCTTGCACTTGGGGTTTGGATAAATGAAACCTCTTCCAGTTACTCTTCTTTGTTCATCTTTAAAAATCCTTGCAGTTTCAGGTGTGTTTCCCTGAAACACACCTTCTATCAGTGCTCATTGAGCTTTTGGTGGACTTTGTCTGCTGACCAGTCAGGGCTCCCTGATTGCCGGCAACAGAAATTCAACCCGGATGCATTTAAGCAAAATAACCTCCCGACACAAAGGATCCCAGGGGCTCAGTGAATTGATGAGAGGTAAGAGAAGTAAGACAGGAAGCAAGGCAGCTGCAGAAGTAAGAAGCAGAAAGATGGTCTCAAGTGTTCAGGGCTCATTCATAGAGACAAAGTCTATACTGGGCATTTCAGTCTTTTTGTTCCTCTAAGTTTATAATCCCAGAGAAGAACCTCCCAACTGGTCTGACTTGAGTGAAATGATCACCTTTTAGCTATGATGAAGCTTCCAGGCTGATTCTAATACATTAGAAATATTTCTTCAAATTGAAGTCAGGGTGTTGTTTGGAAAGAGAAATCTAGTCAAGGCTATGGTTTTTCCTGTGGTCATGTATGGACATGAGAATTGGACTGTGAAGAAGGCTGAGCACCGAAGAATTGATGCTTTTGAACTGTGGTGTTGGAGAAGACTCTTGAGAGTCCCTTGGACTGCAAGGAGATCCAACCAGTCCATCCTAAAGGAGCCCAGTCCTGGGTGTTCATTGGAAGGACTGATGCTGAAGCTTCAGCTTCAATACTTTGGCCACCTCATGCGAAGAGTTGACTCATTGGAAAAGACTCTGATGCTGGGAGGGATTGGGGACAGGAGGAGAAGGGGACGACAGAGGATGAGATGGCTGGATGGCATCACCAACTCGATGGACGTGAGTTTGGGTAAACTCCGGGAGTTGGTGATGGACAGGGAGGCCTGGTGTGCTGCGATTCATAGGGTCTCAAAGAGTGGGACACGACTGAGCGGCTGAACTGAACTGACCTGAACTGAGTTAAAGAGAGGAACTCTGCAGCGCATCTCCATGGCTTTGCTTCACTGCTGGCCACCAGTCTTCCCATACTGTCCCCACCCCCCACCAGGCCTGCTGTCCACCACCACACGCCATTTCACTGCTCTTCTCTTCCTATCCTCTAGATGTGGCATAATCTCAGAGTTACATACTCTTCACATCATGTTCAATGTTTTGTACCCTGAAAAAGCGAAAGTGAAAGTCGCTCAGTCATGTCCGACTCTTTCTGACCCCATGGACTGTACAGTCCAGGGAATTCTCCTGGCCAGAATACTGGAGTGGGTGGCCTTTCCCTTCTCCAGGGGATCTTCCCAACCCAGGGATCAAATCCAGGTCTCCCGCATCACAGGCAGATTCTTTACCAGCTGAGCCACAAGGGAAGCCCAAGAATACTGGAGTGGGTGGCCTTTTCCTTCTCCAGGGGATCTTCCTGACCCAGGAATCAAACCAGGGTCTCCTGCATTGCAGCCAGATTCTTTAACTGAGCTACCAGGGCAGCCCAAGACTGTTATAATAATAAAGCTAGACAATGCAGGCAAAAGACATAACATGGTATAATTATGAAATAATTATAGATTATATAATATAATTTATATGATTATATTATGTAAATATACATGAAATATATTTATATATTTATAAATATTATCCTGAAATAATACACTAAATATTAATGCTATCTCAATTCACTTGAATGCCATCTTTTCTTGGAACCTTCTAGGTTCTGAATTGTGTGAGAAAGTTCTGTGCACCTTTGGTGGAGGTAGTGCATTGGACCAGGGAAATCTTCACTCTCTACGGGCCCCATGCTTTTCTCTACCTCTCAGATTCCAGCTCACTAGATATCCAGCCTGCCGTCTCTCTTTGGGACAAGGACACTTGTGTCTGAGTCAAGTATAAAGGTAAACTGTCCCTGGGGTCTGTGAGGCTGTGCCAAGGCCAGAATATTCAGGAGCTGATGTTTAGGAAAAAGTTGAATGCATATAGGTCAGGCATTGGAAAGACTGGTGAATAGTTTGAGTTGATGATCGCATATTCAACTCCTTCCACACTCAATTTCCTCTAAGGGTTGGCACGAGGTACTGTTCTTGGTTCTTCTCCTTCACCTACACTGCCCTGTGTGGAAGGAGCCATGTCCCTTCTCCAGTAACTTAGCCTTGCAGGCGTGCTAAGTTACTTCAGTTGTGTCTGACTCTTTACGACTCCATGGACTATAGCCCTCCAGGCTCCTCCATCCGAGATCCTCCAGGCAAGAATACTGGAGTGGGTTGCCATTTCCTCCTCCAGGGGATCTTCCCAACCCAGGGATCAAACCAGCATCTCTTACATTCCCTGCATTGGCAGGTGGATTCTTTACCACTAGCGCCAGCTGAGGAGCACTACCACATTCCTAACCTGAATGAGGTATTTCTACTAGGACGCCCTCATATCCTCCTTAGTCTCTGGGCTCCAGAGGGAAGTCTGTAAACCCATGATAGATTAGAAGTCTCCACCACATTCAGCTAAATTAACATTATATAAAAGCTAAGGCATGGTGAGTCCAGAGTCCATCACTACTAATTAAACCTGCTTTAGTCAGATGTGTTAGTGTTGGGATGAGAGGATTTTCTGGTGGTCCAGTGGTTAGGAATCCACCTTCCAGTGCAGGGCACACGGGTTCGATCCCTGATCCTAGAAGATCCCACTTGCCATGGAGAGGCTGAGCTTGCATGCCACAAATACTAAGGTCCACACGCCTTAGAGCCCGTGCTCCACAACAAGAGAAGCCACTGTAACGAGAAGCCTGAACACTGCAACAAAGACTCAGCACAGCCAAAAATAAATTAAAATTTTTAAAAAGTACTGAGATACCACGCAATGAAAAGGAAACACCTGAAAACCCTGGAGACATTCTTAAATTCAAGTTAATCAAACTCCCTTCTGGAGTTCTTTTTCTCTTTTTTGGTGTAACAAAATACAGTTCCTGCATTTCTTAAAGACAAATTTTTGCAAAACAATTTACTATGTGTAGCTTCCTTTCAGTCAGACCTCAAATTCATTTTTGAAAATGTTCAATTGGAGTTCTGCTCCTAAGGTGCCACCAATGCTGCTCTTATAAGATAAACAATAACTTCCATGTTCAAAATCCAATTGGTTCTTCTTCATCCTCTTCTTAGTTGCAATTCAGAGATGAATGCTCCACTTTTTTGAAGTCGTCAGCCTCTTACTTTAGTCCCTCTTCCTCCCTCACACTCTGACTCTTTGTGACCCCATGTGCTGTGGCCCACAGGCTCCACTGTCCTTGGAGATTCTCCAGGCAAGAATACTGGAGTGGGTTGCCATGCCCTCCTCCAAGGGATCTTCCCAACTCAGGGATCGAACCCAGGTCTCCCAAATTGCAGGTGGATTCTTTACCGACTGAGCCACGAGGGCAGCCCTCAGCTTATAGGTTCCCCTTCCTTTCCCACTCTGCATCTGCCCCCAGGGTTTGATGCTAGGTCCTTGTAGCTTTAGTGATTTCATCCATTTCTGGTGCTTTTAAAGGTCATGTGTGTGCGTGGACCACAACAAGAGGGCTGTTTCTGCCTCAAACCTGTTCTCTGTATGCCAGGGTTATTTATCAAGTAGATAGGTGACTTTTCCATTTGGAAGTCAGAGGTACATCTCAAACAACCTGGCACAAGATGGAAATCTGAATCTTCCTTTTTTCCTCATGCTAGTTTTCTAACCTTTCCCACCTAATTAAATGGCATCAATCAAGTCATTTGCTTAAATCAGAAATAGCATCATTCTGATTCTTCCTTTTCCCAACTCCCCAATAGATTGCATCAGGAAATTCTATCAATATCAATTTTACTTGCAAAACTATCCAACATATATCAATTTCTCTTCACTTTTAATTCCATTATATTATTCCAAGATATACCCATCTCTTTCCTGGTCATGAAGTGTGAAGAGGACTACTTTCCTCATACCTGCAAGTCACTTTTCTACTAGTTAGTTTTATTCTTTGAAAAAAAAAAATTTTTTTTAAGAGAGCTTGGGAATGGGCTATTTTCTTATTTATTTTTGGCCATGAGTGTGAAGTCGCTCAGTCATGTCTGACTCTGCCATACTCATCTTCTAATGTTGAGTCAAATCCCACATTGAAAAGGAGTATTTCATTCTTCAATCCAATTTTCTGCTGATGGGCAGGGCTGTGTTTCCTCCCTGTTATTTGGCCTGAGGTCAAACTGTCAAGCCATGCCTCCATCAGAGACCAGTAGACACTCATAGGCAAGTCTGACTCATGGCAGATGGGCGGGGCTGTGTTCCCTCCCTCCCTTATGGCAGAAAACAAAGAGAAACTAAAGAGCCTCTTGATGAAAGTGAAAGAGGAGAGTGAAAAAGTTGGCTTAAAATTCAACATTCAAAAAACGAAGATCATGGCATCTGGTCCCATCACTTCATGGCAAATAGATGGGGAAATAATGGAAACAGTGACAGACTATTTTGGGGGGGCTCCAAAATCACTGCAGATGGTGACTGCAGCCATGAAATTAAAAGATGCTTGCTCTTTAGAAGAAAAGTTATGACCAACCTATTAAAAAAAGCATATTAAAAAACAGAGAGGTTACTTTGCTTGCCAACAAAGGTCTGTCTAGTGAAAGCTATAGCTTTTCCAGTAGTCATGTATGGATGTGAGAGTTGGACCATAAAGAAACCTGACTACTGAAGAACTGATGCTTTTGAACTGTGGTGCTGGAGAAGACTCTTGAGAGTCCCTTGAACTGCAAGGAGGTCAAATCAGTCCATCCTAAAGAAAATCAGTCCTAAATATTCATTGGCAGGACTGATGCTGAAGCTGAAACTTCAATACTTTGGCCACCTGATATGAAGAACTGACTCATTGGAAAAGACCCTGATGCTGGGAAAGATTGAAGGCAGGAGGAAAAGGGGATGACAGAGGATGAGATGGTTGGATGGCATCACCAACTCTATGGACATGAGTTTGAAGCAGGCTCTGGCAGTTGGTGATGGACAGGGAAGCCTGGTGTGTAGAAGTCCATGGGGTCGCAAAGAGTCAGATATAACTGAGTGACTGAACTGAACTGACTTCATTCTTAAAAAAAAAAAAATTTTTTTTTTATACCTGGGCAACTCAAGATTCAGAAAGACAAAGCCATCTCCATGTAACTATATGGCTTGGAGAGGAAGTTACTTTTTACTTTTATGAGCCTTTTAAAGAGAATAAAGGGGATGGAAAACAAGCTTAACCACTTTTGTACGTCAGATGATGCATGGGAACTGTGTCACAGGTGCAGTCATGTAGGATTTGAGATTCACAATTTGCTAGTTTGAATGGAAATCCATCTTTGTGATCATCTGGCTCAAAGGTCATGATTTAGAAATGAAACAACTTAACTTAGGGACTAACTTCTTTGACTGTGTGGATCACAATAAACTGTGGAAAACTCTGAAAGAGGTGGGAATACCAGACCACCTGACCTGCTTCTTGAGAAATCTGTATGCAGGTCAGGAAGCAACAGCTAGAACTGGACATGGAACAACAGACTGGTTCCAAACAGGAAAAGGAGTGTGTCAAGGCTGTATATTGTCACCCTGCTTATTTAACTTATATGCAGAGTACATCATGAGAAATGCTGGGCTGGAAGAAACACAAGCTGGAATCAAGATTGCTGGGAAAAATATCAATAACCTCAGATATGCAGATGACACCACCCTTATGGCAGAAAGTGAAGAGGAACTAAAAAGGCTCTTGATGAAAGTGAAAGTGGAGAGTGAAAAAGTTGGCTTAAAACTCAACATTCAGAAAACGAAGATCATGGCATCTGGTCCCATCACTTCATGGCAAATAGATGGGGAAACAGTGGAAACAGTGTCAGACTTTATTTTTTGGGGCTCCACAATCACTGCAGATGGTGACTGCAGCCATGAAATTAAAAGACGCTTACTCCTTGGAAGAAAAGTTATGACCAACCTAGATAGCATATTCAAAAGCAGAGACATTACTTTGCCCACTAATGTCCATCTAGTCAAGGCTATGGTTTTTCCTATGGTCATGTATGGATGTGAGAGTTGGACTGTGAAGAAGGTTGAGTGCCGAAGAATTGATGCTTTTGAACTGTGGTGTTGGAGAAGACTCTTGAGAGTCTTCCAGTCCATTCTGAAGGAGATCAGCCCTGGGATTTCTTTGGAAGGAATGATGCTGAAGCTGAAACTCCAGTACTTTGGCCACCTCATGATAAGAGTTGACTCATTGGAAAAGACTTTGATGCTGGGAGGGATTGGGGACAGGAAGAGAAGGGGACGACCGAGGATGAGATGGCTGGATGGCATCACTGACTCAATGGATATGAGTCTGAGTGAACTCCGGGAGTTGGTGATGGACAGGGAGGCCTGGTGTGCTGCGATTCATAGGGTCGCAAAGAGTCGGACATGACTGAGCGACTGAACTGAACTGAACTGAAGGACTCAGAGTCCCACAGTGAATAAATGGGATGGTAGGGATGGAGGGACTCCTGGGGTTACTGCTCTTTCCACAATGTCTTGCTGCCTCCATTGCAAGTAACATTATGAGATTACTTTGTAGGATAATAGATAAAGGAAATAAATATGTAATAAAAATATTGATTGTTTCCATCAACATTCAAGGCATAGTTCTAGGCACTTTATGTACGTTAACTTTTAAATTCTTGCCAAAAAAAAACCACACAAAAAACAAAATATCTAAGTTAAAATTACTTTCCAGATTGTGTGTGTGTGTGAATGCATGCTCAGTTACACCCAATTCTTTGTCACCCGTGGGCTGTAGCCCACCAGGCTCCTCTGTCCATGGGATTCTCCAGGCAAGAATACTGAAGTGGGTTGCCATTCCCTTCTCAAGCAGATCTTCCTGACCTAGGGATCGAAGGTACATCTTCTGCCTTGGCAGGCAGGTTCTTTACCACTGAGCCTTCTGAGAAGCCCTGAGATAAGGCAACCAAGGCCTAGAGAGTTCCATATATTGCTCAGTGTTAACACCCAGCATCAACACTTATTTAAACAAGGATTACAACTGAGTTCTTTGTTTTTTTTTTTTTTTTTTTGTTGTTGTTATTGAGCTGCCTGAAGCTCATTGTCTATTTTGAAAATTAACTTTCTCTTACATCATACACAAACTAAAATTAAAGACTTAAATAAAGAGCCTTTATTTAATAAAGTATGTTGTGAACCACTCTTTCTCTGCATTATTTTAATCAACCTGGATGTCACCCGGAGACACACTGTCACTAGTGACAAATTCTATTGCACCTGTGATACAGAGGGGCTTCCCTGGTAGCTCAGACAGTAAAGAATCTACCTGCAATGCAGGAGAACTGGGTTTGATCCCTGGGTTGGGAAGATCCCCTGGAGAAGTGAATGGTAACCCAGTATTCTTGTCTGGAGGATCCCATGGACAGAGGAACCTGGTGGGTTACAGTCCATGTGGTCGCAAAGCGTTGGACTAATACTTTCACCTTCCTTGTGATAGGAAACTCCTAACTCTTCTGAAGTTTCTTCTGGAATCCTACATGTTGGTAACTATTTAATCTCCCCAGACAGACACCTTCCCCTCATTCATTCAGAGTCCCAAGTGGAGAAGCCTTTTTCTGGGGCAGTCATTTACTGAGCCTGGTGGTTGATGGACATGAGGGTGTCACATTGCCATACAAGCCGCACACAGATCACAACGGGTCACTGCTAGGCAGATGGTATCTTAAGAAGGCCCTGAGTGACTCTTTCCAGCTGAGAGTCCCAGGGCCCCCACCCTCCTCATCCTAGTGGGCTTCTCTCCAGTTCTAGAAACTTGGAAATTCTTATTTATTGTGTAGGGCAATTTCATCTCTTTCTTTCACAAACTTTCTTTCTTAGCATGCCTTGAGGATGATACTGTCACAGCCAAATGTCCCAGCATTTCGTTTTGCTCAACAAAAGGTTACCTGCTCCAAAGAGAAATGACACCCCTGTAGGGGTAGAAGCTGCCATCACCTGTGATTTTCAGTAAGTCTTTCTCTTTCTCTCTCCCTCTGCTTCTTTTCCTTCCTTCAGCTATGTGTTTTGTAAAGTGATCAGGTAGGAATAGCTACCTTTAAGCAGAGAAGAGATGGAAATTCAGAAAGGTTAAGTGACTTGCCCTTCTATGAACAGAATCTTTCTCTCCATCTCTTGTTCTCAAAGTATGCCCATTAATTCCATGCTCAGAAAACAAGGGAGCATGGGTTCCATGTTAGGTTTAAATTGTCTATTCTTATAACAAAAATTTCCAAATCCACTGCTCTTAAAACTAGGTTTCCTTTCTGTTTATCCTCCATCAGCAGTTTCGAGATCAAAATTTCTGCATGAACTGTCATAAATCTGTGCCTGTTCTCACACCTTCTCAATACCCTACTCATCTTTCATGTAAATGTATATCTAATCTTTTCTGAAATTAATGTTGTGGGAAAACAATTTGACAGCAAATTTGTAAATGTAACATTATGAGATTTAGCTCACGCTTCCAGAATCACCAATTCTCTAAAGTATTTATCTTTTTGAAGGCAGCTGTTAAAAATCTTTATAATTTTTATTTTAGCCATACCGCAAGCACTTGATTCAGCTATATCATTCTTATAATTTGTATATGAGATAGGCAATCAACAAATGAATACATTATTGTTGTAAAAAATAAAAATAAATCATTCAAAAGTGGTTCATCCCCACCCACAGCCAAACCCACTCTGTTCCCAGAATTATTTCTCCTGTCTGCTGGGTTGCCTTCTATGATTCTTCTGAGAGCTTTCTAAATAAGCGTTTATGCATAGTCACACATACAAAGCTTATATTTGTGGGGTCTGAAAGTACTAATTTTGCTATTTTTACATAACTAAGATCACACATTAGAAATGTTCTGCTTTAAAAAAAAACCTACAATATGCCTTCGAGACCTTTCCATATTATTTTAAGAAGAATTTCCTTCCATCATCATCTTTCTCCAAATCTGAGACAAGAGGCCTCCTAAATATTGCTCCTCCTCAGTCAGTGTGATCTTTAGAAACATAAATATGATGGCGACCTCCTTGATCAAAACCCTCCAGTGGTTTCCCAATGCAATTAAATAATATCCAAATTTCCTCCCTTGGCTTCTGAGCCCCTCTGGGCTCTCTATCTTGTTTCCCCTGAATCTGTCTCCTGATAGGAGCCTCGCAGGCTACAGTCCATGGGATTGCAGAGAGTCAGACATGATTGAGTGACTAAGCAGAGCACAGCACAGCCTTTCACTTTAGCCTTGCTTTTGTTGGAAGACTCCACTGACAGTGCTCTTTGTTCTAACTGGAATCCTCTTCCCCAAACTTACTTCACTCTTTGCTCAAATTTTTTGTTCATGCCTCCAAAAGCCCTTCTATGGACAGCATCTTTCTCTCTATCGCTTGTTCTCAAAGTATTCCCATTAACTCCAATGTTACTGTTTACTCTTGGGTTGGTCTGTTATTGTTGGTCTCCCTCATTCAAATGTCATCTCTAAAAGTACATGAGTACTCTTTATTTTGTTCACTCTCATCTCCCCAGAAGCTAGGATTGGGCCTGCAGGTTCACAAATAAAGGACTAACTGAGTGATTCAGTCTCCATCTTTATAACTGTTGCATAGTATTCCACTGAATGTCTTTATCTGCTTTGTTAATTACTTCCCGTTGTAGCACATTTGTTTGTTTGTTGTGCTGTTACAGGCAAGGCTGTGGTGAATATTGAGAGAAAGCTTTCATTTGGAGGGAGAAGGTTGCAAAGGTTTTATTGTTTGACCTGAGTGCTGTTTGGGAGAAGACTGTTGGCTTTCTAATAACTCACCCAGCTATTGTTTTGTCTGGTTTTCTGATTATGAGTTTTATTTTACAATCAAAAGATAGGAGAGAGACAGAGAGAAACAGATGAACAGAGAGAGAGTTTCTGAACCACGTAATTTGCTCCAGCCAAAACCTCCAACCCAGGAGGCATGGAGAAGGAGGTAAGCCCTGGGTACCCTGGTGCTCAATTTCTCTCTCCACTGGAGTGAGGGTGCGCCCATCACCTGTTTATATCTCTTTAAAAGGATCATTTACCCAGCAAATAGCCACTTAGGATTCTCTCTACTTGATGAATGAAACTAAAAATTCTAAGTCTGGTTGTTCATTATGGCTGAGAAAAGCAGTTAATGAGAAAAAAAAAAAAAAGGTTTGAGTTGGAGTGAAATCAGTGCACCTGAGAATCCTCTCTCTCTAAACACAAGCCCTCCTAGCCACTGCAGAGTTCCCATTGTATCTGCCCTGTGCAGATACATCTTCAATAACTTCATCTTCAATAACTTAGATGAAGTTTTCATCAGTCACGGATGTAATTCCACCTATGTTTATTTATTAGTCCAACCCATTCCACTTAACCAGCTGATGAATCCTCCCTTTCTCCTTGACTTCTATGATCCATGGGTCTCAGGATTTATCCCCTAGTTTCACACTCTCCATCACACCGCTCAATTTAACAACTCAGGTAGTAGGGGAAAGAACAATTTCTTTCAAAAAGAAGGAAATATATTGTTGAGCTCTGTGCACACACACACATCCATTGGACAGTTTTCATTGGGATATTTAGGCATATTATTTCACACCTGAAATTGAACAGTGTGATGGGACCTGTTCCATGGGGGTAAATCTCATTACCTTTCTAATCAAACCAATCAAGGGAAAGGACATGACTATTCTTAATTGAGAAATTAAAACTACCTCTGGCTTGGAGGGAATTAGCTACAAAAAGATAAGAAAATTACTGATATTGTATCAAATTTGGTTCAATTCTTAGCAAGAGTTTTTTGCATTTAGTGCAGAGTTATGAATCAAATACCTCCAAAATTAGCCACATTGCTTTAGGTAAGTGACTTTCCTCACTTGAAATGAGTTACTTGACCAGTAAGACTCCAACTATGTCTAAAACTTTTTGCATAAATGTCTACTTTTTGGAGCTACTTAAGACATAACTAAAGATGTATATGTTTCTAATTTGAGAGAGTTTGAGGAAAGAATCTCTTGGCATAGATGTATTTTTCCATCGATTTGTGTTACACTGTTTCCAATTCAGTGAAAGGACACCAACCTAGACCCAGGCTCATGCCCTAGTTGCAGAAGTAAAGATTTAGTCTGTTATTACTTTAAAGGAAGAAAGCTGTTGGAACCAAGGACTTCTTTCCAGTTTCTAAGTGGATAGAAAATGTAATTGCACCTCTTGATGTTATTGTTATTTATTGATTTATAGCCCATGCTTCACAAGATTAAAAGAACTGTAGAATTTCAAGCAACACTTTTTCCCTCCTAAGAGTTGCTTATTATTTTTCTAGCAGTAGCTGGTTCCAAAGGTTAAGTATGTATAGCTCTGAGTTCTTTTTGATGTGAGAATCAATCCACTATCATCCACTGAACTGGGCTTAAGGGGAAGCTGAAATTCAAAATCTAGGCATATACTCCAGAGTGGAGGACTTGCCCAAGTTGTCATTTATGTGATGGGTATTCTGCTGAGGATTTAAATTAAGACAGGACTTCACTGCTAGTGCAAGTGACTCTTGTAAGAGAAAATAATTTTCCTCTCGAAGCAAAGCCACTATGGATGTACATTATAGACCTGTTATCTTTACTTAGACTGTGAGCTCCTCAAGGGCAAGGCCTATGATTTATTCATGTCTGTGTCCTCAAAGAGTTTTGTTCCTGACATACAGCATCATAAGTGATTTTGAACCGATGGCTCATAAGTTCTTGCCTGACATGGCACCATACTGATGCATAAAAGGCAAATGGCCTGGTGAACAATATATACTTTATAATACAACAAAGATAAATATAAAAGATAATATATAGTATCTATACAGATATATAACAACTTTTATATATTATAAAGTATATATTTTAAATATATAATATATGTTGTATATCATGTAAATATATATATACACACATAGAAGTAAGATACAATCTAGTATTAAGCAAAAGATGGAAATAGATCATTATGCAGGCTAACTTAAATTAAAAATACATAAAAGTGGAGCCAACATGTGATAAAAATTTTGAGGGGATATTATTGGAAGTAGAGGATGAGATGGCTGGATGGCATCACTGACTCGATGGATGTGAGTCTGAGTGAACTCCGCAGTTGGTGATGGACAGGGAGGCCTGGCGTGCTGCGATTCATGGGGTCGCAAAGAGTTGGACATGACTGAGCGACTGAACTGAACAGAACTGAACTGAAGGAATATTTTTAACAAGAGTAGTGATTTTCTATCAAAAATGTGTGTCAAATATCATCAAATGTCCTTTTTAAAAAATAAGAAGATTCCTTTTTAAGAATTAATAGATTGAATTATATTGGTAAGGTTTTTTTATGTCAAACAACTTTTGATTTCTTTCCAAATATTATTTATTAATAGTATGTAATATAAATTTGAGTTGGAATGGTTTTTAATTAAACTTTATATGTATATTCTAGTTGAGATTGGTCTTTGCATTTCTGTTAGGCTATTTTCCTAATGTAATTTACTTTTAAGGTTATGCTAGTTGTATAATATTAATGGGAAAGCTGGAATTTTTCTATGTCCTAGAACTTAATATTGAAGGTATTATTATTCTTTGAAGGTATGACAGACTTCATCCATAAAACTATCTGGGCTAAGGTTTTTATTTGCAACTGATCATCATTGCAAATTTATCTCTGCAAATAAAATATGTGTATTTTAATTAAATAACATTCTAGAGACATGCATAGCATGAATACAACACCTCCTGTTGTTTCCAGTAGATTCTATTTGTGCCTTCCCACCATGAATACTTCTTTAGTAAATAAACAGAATCCATTGGAACTCTTATTACTAAAGACCAACAAAGAAAGATGAGTGTTAAATTTTTAAATAAGATTTATAATTTCAGCAGTAATCTTTATTTTCTAAAAATTCAAATGTGTTTCCTATAATGCATTACCTATTTCAGAACTGACATATTAGACCAATTTGTTAAACTCATTTATAAAAATTACTCAGGAAATAGATGTCCATATGAAATTTGTCTCTGCAAATACAGTAGAAATTTAAATGAAATAAAATTAGAGACATGCACAGCACCTCAAATTTATAATCTCTGAAAACCAATGTCTTCCATCATGATTTTCAAATGTGTGAACATGGAATGGTGGACATCATGGTCTTGCACTCAGTCATTGCAATTGTGTCAGGCTCTTTGTGACCCTATGGACTGTAGTCTACCAGGCTCCTTTGTCCATGGAATTCTCCAGGCAGGAATAGTGGAGTGGGTTGCCATGCCCTTCTCCAGGGGATTTTCCTGACCCAGGATCAAACTCTCATCTCCTGTGTCTCCTGCATTGCAGGAGAATTCTTTATCCAGTGAGTCAACTTGGAAGCCCCACAGTGAGGTCTTACGTTTCATCTTTCATATGTCTATGACTTTATTCTCAATAGTATTTCAAAGGTTTTGTAATTGTGGACTATTTTTATAGTCGGTGGATTCATTCTTTTAATACTATGAATATTTCACTCCACTCTGTGATTTGCATATTTTCTGAGGAGAAAGGTACGTATTTTTTACTGAGATGAAAAAGAAATAATGGCACATCCACATAACCTGTTGCAGTCAAAAAAAGGAAAGAAATGTAGACCTGTATATATAGGCATGTAAACATTAACATTTAAATTAAAGATATTTACAGCTAAAGAAGGGAAGACCTTTCCCAAAGACTATGCTTATGTATGTTGCTATATAATTTACTTATATTATATGAATATATATTATATGTATTAATAATATGTGCTTATGTTCACACATGCTTACACAAATATACATTTTAATGTCTGGGACTATATCAATCAACCTGCTAGCAGTATTTACTTTTAATATTTATTTATTTATGGTTGTGTTAGGTCTCAGCTGTGGTGTGTGGGCTCAGTTGTTCCATAGCATGTGGGATCTTAGCTTCCCTACTGGGGATTGAACATGTATCTCCTGCGTTGGAAGATGGTTTCTTAATCACTGGACCACCACTGAAGTCCCAGCATTTAATTTTAAATAATTGTTTGCAGAATGAGTTGAAAAGATACATTTTCACTTCATGTATTACTCACTGTATTTCACTTGTTTGTTTAAAGACCATGCATTATTTTGATGATGGTGATATCAAGCAGTGTCCATTTCAAAAACATAAATAAACAGAGTCCTAAAGTTAGACATCCTAAACTGACAATTCACTTGCAAACCTATTTCTGCCGTAGAAGAACAGAACTCAAGAATCACCTCAGGAGAATAACTCCTGGGTTGATAGCAAGTGGATCATAGTGAGCTGGATTCTAGAACTCCCAGGAAAATAAAAACCCACAGTTGATCATACTGGGCACAGAGAACAAGGACACCATGGGCAGAGAATTCTGTCGCAGAAAGCCACCTCACCAGAAGGGTCACCCCAGAGAGAGCGCTATGAGCTGACCGCAGACGGGAAGGCCATGATGCAGATTCCATGACAGGACCCATGGAAGCAAGGGAAAGCAATTATGCAAGATTTATACATATTATGTGCAAATAGGCTTCCTAAATGCTGAAAGTGACACCGTGCATGATCTTTAGGGGATACAAATAAACTATAGAATTCTGCGGGAGTACATGTATCCAGAACTTACCCATTATCAACTAATCACATTTTCTAATTTTTTAAACATTAATCAAAACAAACAAATAAAAAATACCAAACCGACATTAAATGAAAAAACATCATAGTATATCTAGTTTAGATTTTCCCTCCCCCCCTCCTCTCCCTCCAACCTCACCCGACCCAGGATTATGGTAGAGATACCCAAAATAACTGGAACTTTTGGTGCCACAGCTGTCCTTTATACAAGGAATAAATAGATACAGACTCTGTCGGATTTATTTTTTACCCTAATGCCTTTCTTGACTTGTGTGTAGTTTCTTACCCCAATATATTTTCCAGTTGAGTAGATTCCTCAAATAATTTTTGTATTGTAGAAATGGACAGGTGTGGGGTTTATTTGTGCTGCAAAGAAGTATTTTCTTTCAAGTAGGAAAAGGAGTGGGAACCCATTTACTTGTTGAAAAGCAATTCAATTTCCTTGGTGACTGTCAAACAAGCCAGGGATGAAATTGATCAATTTCAGAAAAGTAATGAAAAGAATTGTCTAGGGAGTCTAAAGGATCTATTTTGGGAGAAAATCAGTATGTAGATAGACTTCAAGCTAATAAAATTATGGCCAAACTGAGTAACAACAATTTTTTATATCAAAGTCATTATCAGAAAAATATTTATTGGGTTTCTTACTATGTATAGTATAGAACTGAGAGCACATTCTTTGTGGTTTCTGATATGCCAAAGTCCTCATGTCACGCTTAGCTTTTCTAGTTATTTCAACTCACCTATGCAGCACTCATGTGATTTCTGTTGTGTAAAAGGTAAACTGTGAATCTATGTGTCTGGATGTTTGTGTAGTGAGCTAGTGTCAGCTACAGGAAAGAGGTAAAAAGGCAGTTGACAACAACGGGGGAGAAAAACCGAGTGAAGGATTTAGCTAGGTAGAAATTATGATGCCATCATCGCAGATATGACAAAACAAAATGAGCCAGTGAGTATGTGACCCACTGGGTCACAGTAGGAAATACATTTTTCCCAAGTAGTAGTCTAACTTCTTGGAACCAGAGATCAAATTGCCAACATCGTTGGATCAGAGGAAAAGCAAGAGAACTCTAAAAAAAACAAATCTATTTCTGCTTCACTGACTACACTAAAAGCCTTAGACTGTGTGGATCACAACAAAGTCTGGAAAATTCTTAAAGAGATGGGAATACCAGACTACCTGACCTGCCGCCGAAGAAATCTGTGTGCAGGTCAAGAGGCAACAGTTAGAACCAGACATGGAACAACAGACTGGTTCAAAATTGGGAAAGGAGTACATCAAGGCTGTATATTGTCACCCTGCTTATTTAACTTATATGCAGAGTTACATATTCATGTGAAATGCTGGACTAAATAAAGCACAAGCTGGAATCAAGATTGCTGGGAGAAATATCAGTAACTTCAGATATGCAGATGACACCACCCTTATGGCAGAAAGTGAAGAACTAAAGAGCCTCTTGATGAAGGTGAAAGATGAGAGTGAAAAACCTGGTTTAAAACGCAACATTCAGAAAACTGAGATTATGGCATCTGGTCCCATCACTTCATGGCAAATAGATGGGGAAACAATGGAAAAACAATGGAAACAGTGACAGACTTTATTTTCTTGGGCTCCAAAATCACTGCAGATGGTGACTGTAGCCATGAAATTAAAAAAGATACTTGTTCCTTGGAAGAAAAGCTATGACCAACCTAGACAGCATATAAAAAAGCAGAGACATTTTTTGCCGACAAAGGTCTGTCTAGTCAAAGCTATGGTTTTTCCAGTAGTCATGTATGGATGTGAGAATCAATTCAATCAATTCAGTCGCTCAGTCATGTCTGACTCTTTGCGACCCTATGAATCGCAGCACACCAGGCCTCCCTGTCCATCACCATCTCCCGGAGTTCACTCAGACTCACGTCCATCGAGTCCGTGATGCCATCCAGCCATCTCATCCTGGGTTGTCCCCTTCTCCTCCTGCCCCCAATCTCTCCCAGCATCAGAGTCTTTTCCAATGAGTCAACTCTTCACATGAGGTGGCCAGAGTACTGGAGCTTCAGCTTTAGCATCATTCCTTCCAAAGAAATCCCAGGGTTGATCTCCTTCAGAATGGACTGGGTGGATCTCCTTGCAGTCCAAGGGACCCTCAAGAGTCTTCTCCAACACCACAGTTCAAAAGCATCAATTCTTTGGCACTCAGCCTTCCTCACAGTCCAACTCTCACATCCATACATGACCACAGGAAAAACCATAGCCTTGACTAGGCGGACCTTAGTCGGCAAAGTAATGTCTCTGCTTTTGAATATACTATCTAGTTTGGTCATAACTTTTCTTCCAAGGAGTAAGCGTCTTTTAATTTCATGGCTGCAATCACCAGTTGGACCATAAAGAAGGCTGACTGCCAAAGAATTGATGCTTTTGAACTGTGGTGTTGGAGACAACTCTTGAGTCCCTTGGACTTTAAGGGGATCCAACCAGTCAATCCTTAAGGAAATCAGTCCTGAATATTCATTGGAAGGACTGATGCTGAAGCTGAAGCTCCAATAATTTGGCCACCTGATGCGAAGAACTAACTCATGAGAAAAGATCCTGATGCTGGGAAGGATTGAAGGCAGGAGGAGAAGGGGATGACAGAGGATGAGATGCTTGTATAGCATCACTGACTCAATGGACACGGGTTTGAGCAAGCTCTGGGAGATGGTGAAGGACAGAGAAGCCTGGCGTGCTGCTGTCCATGAGGTAACAAGCAGTCGGACATGACTGAGGGACTGAACAAAAAGTCTGACTTCATAAAAGAGTTTAAAATGTAGTCGGAGGGACTTATTTCATCTTTGAAATATTTATATTTTTGATTGTTTTTAAAGCTGGAGATCAAGATTATGCTAATAATGTATTAGATTTATCTAAAAAGAGGATTGGTTGGAGCAGTAGTGAAAGACAAGAAAAACAATAACCAGTAGCTTGACATAATGTTTGTGTGAGAAGAAAAGGTTATACTTCAAGGGCTGGAAAACAGAAAACCAGAGAAGGGAAAGTTTGAAGGAATTGTGAATGAGATCTGCTTTAATACGGAAGAAACAAAGATAATGTGACTCTTAGAATTAGATTTCCTTTGATACATGGACATTATGTTCCTAGGACTCAGAAAATCTGGTTTCTCTTTCCAGCAGTGAGATCCACCAGCTGTGTATTCGAAAGTTAGTTAAATACTTAGAACTTTAGACCCTTGCACTGATAAAAAGGCCAATCAACTATAATCAGAACGTGTCATTTCCAGTACAAGCGACCTCACACTAGTCTGATGACTGAACCAGACATCTTTAATCTATCATGGAGCTTTCCCAGTGGGTACAAATGAAGCCTCATTATCAACTAGGTTCTCTAGAGAACGAGTGTTAACTGAAGGAATTTTGAATTTACAACGAAATCAGTTTCTAATGTAGAATGTAGATATTTTGCAATGTTTCTTCATATTTTTGAGGTTTCCTTAAAAATTTATCTGTTTGGCTGTGCTGGGTCTTAGTTGCAACATATGAGATCTAGTTCCCTTGCAAGGGGTTGAACCTGGGCCCCCTACATTGGAGACAGAATCTTCACCACTGGACCACCAAGGAAGTCTCATTGTTTTTGAGTTTTCAATCCTTCAATTTTACTGTTTGCAATTTTTGCAAACAGAGGTACATTAAACCCTTTGCTGGAAATAGGAAAGTTGGAAAAGGGAGCGGTTCAGGGGAGGCTAGAGAAAGGGTGTATGGGATAGGCTTCTATCCGGAGTGTTGATGTCAGAAGTTCACCCTTGAGTGCCCTTGGTTACCACAGCTAGTCTTTCAATCAGGAATAAGAATGCCCAACAGAACGGGCAGTCCTGGGTGAAGAGCAGAGAAACTCAGGTCAGCACACTGAGAAAGCATCAAGAAATTGATGTTGAGATACGCATGTACCAGAATGAAGGTCCTTTTCTCTTGTCAGGGAGAGAAGGTGAATGCTGCCTTTCCCACTTGAAAGAGCAGTTGCGGAATCAGGCAGCTTATTGTGAAGGGCAGGGTAACGTGAGAACAAGCAGCAAAAGTAAGAGCAGAGAGATCCAGAATCGCGGACTCTGGCAGCAACCTTTCACAGAGACAAAGGATGCCCCTCCGCCACTGAACATTTGGTTGTGATACTTCCGGTCTCAGTTAGTTACTTCCGGTCTCAGTTAGTTTCTTCCGCATACTTGAATACCCGGCATACTGAGTTGGTACCCCTGCCAGGTGTATTCAATTCCTACCTGCTGTAAGGTTTTTGGTTAATGAATACATACTCATGAAAACCCCAGTCAATAAGACTCTAATTTTGTAGCATGCAGACTAACGTCTATGATACAGTATATAATTATTGCAATAAGCTTTATCTACAGAGAGCTTGAAAATCTGTCCTGAGTGTACATGATGGCAATATACAAGTGGAATTAACTGAAGGTTTCTGATCTTCGGGAGACTTTGGATCTATAGGAGCAAATCCCATCTCATTTGTCTTCATTAATAAATTCCTCCCTTATTTTTATTTTTTCATGAAGGAATAACTGTAATAAAGAAGTTTCATTAAATTCTATATTATATGCTAATTGAACAGACTCATATTCCAGATGTTACACATTTATTTAAAATATGGCACCTCTCTTAATTATAAGTAAAGTAACCATCTAACAATATGACTATTAAGATTATTTCCTCTTTATGATGCCAAAATGATTTTAACTTTGAAATTGTGATAGCTCGCTTTATTCTTCCACGTGAGTGGAAGACATTTGCCTCTTTTCATAGCCCTATGTTCTTTAATTAGATCATTATTTTGTCAAATGTTTAACTCTTCATTGTCTTCTCTGCTCTTGTACAGACCTATTGGTTTTCTCAGTTTGTTTAAAGACAAATATATACTTCCCAGGCACTAGCTTTTTCTCTCTTTTATCTTCTTTCTTCTACTTTAGTGCACCCCTGCATTCCTAACTAATGACCTCTCCTCAGAAACTTCCCAAGTTAAACCAAAACAATTCTTCTCCCCTGGGATTTCACAGAATTGCTTCATTTACTCAGATTCACCTCCTATTATTATACTGCCTCTCTGTTTCTTCATATTTTTGTAGACAGATTATCATTGGAATCAGGGGCCAAATCTACCAGTCCTTCTAATGGCGAATGTATTTCTGACTGTGACAATCATTGCCTACATAATTTTTCCTGCTTTATCTCTATTAGGCATGTCAGGGGATCCAGGTTTCATCCTCAGTAGTCTATCAATTCTATTTTCTTTAAATAAACTCCTCTTGCTGATCAAATCCATGTGTTTATGTGCCATTTTCTTTCGTTTGGTCTTACAATATCATTCATCTAATTGTGCTCCTCTGAGACCTTCTCTTCAATTTTATTCTCAGAGATCCCCATACTGACAAAATGTGAGAAAATTACAAAGATAACAGAAATGCTGAAGTGAAAGGCACTTGAAGTCCTAGGATAGACACAGAAACAGATTAAAAATATGATGAGTGTGGTGACAGAGATGTTCGCAGGGCATTCTAAGATAACTGAAAGGAACCTCTCAGTGGCCTATGAGACTTCAAAAGAAAACACGTGATAATTACAGGGAAACTGACAATTTCATACCTAGTACTGAGCAGTATAAGTCAATTCAGACTTCCTTGGTGGCACAGACCGTGAAGAATCTGCCTGCAATGCAGGAGACCCAAGTCCCATCCCTGGTTGGGAAGATCCCCTGGAGAAGGGAATGGCAACCCATTCCAGTATTTTTGCCTGGAGAATTCCATGGAAAGAGGAGCCTGGAGGGCTACAACCCACGGGATTGTAAAAAGTTGGACATGACTGAGTGACTAACACACACACACTATAAATCAATTCAAGTGTTCTGAAGGATAATTTGGCAATTTGTCACTATATCACTAAAGTGATTTCTACCCTTTAAAAGTCTTCTAGAGAAAAAAGTGCCCCAAGACTGGAATGTGATTGCTCAAAAATACACAGATAAAAGGGCTACTACACTCCATGGGGTCACAGAGTCAGACATGACAGAGCAACTTTCACTCACTTGGATAAAATGATCATACAGTATAAACCACTTACTTTTAATCCTAAAGCCACCAAACTAGACTGTATGCTAACTTCTTTTTTTTAATGCCCAAAGTGATATTTCCTGATTTTCCATTTACTCTGCCCACAATGGCCAATTGTGGACTGGATTGCAAAAGTAGGAAGTCAAGAAACACCTGGAGTAACAGGGAAATTTGGTCTCGGAGTACAGAATAATGAAGCAGGGCAAAGGCTAACAGAGTTTTGCCAAGAGAATGCACTGGTCATAGCAAACATCCTCTTCCAAAACACAAGAGAAGACTCTACACATGGACATCACCAGATGGCCAACATTAAAATCAGATTGATTATATTCTTTGCAGCCAAAGATGGAGAAGTTCTATACAGTTAGCAAAAACAAGACTGGGAGCTGACTAAGGCTCAGATCATGAACCCCTTATTGCCAAATTTAGACTCAACTTGAAGAAAGTAGGGAAAACCCCTAGGCCATTCAGGTATGACCTAAATCAAATCCCTTATGATTATACAGTGAAAGTGAGAAATAGATTTAAGGGACTAGATCTGATAGACAGAGTCCCTGATGAACTATGGATGAAGGTTCATGACATTATATAGGAGACAAGGAGCAAGACCATCCCCAAGAAAAAGAAATGGAAAAAAGCAAAATGGCTGTCTGAGGAGGCCTTACAAATAGCTGTGAAAAGAAGAGAAGCAAAAAGCAAAGGAGAAAAGGAAAGATATACCATTTGAATGTAGAGTTTCAAAAAATAGTAAGGAGAGATAAGAAAGTCTTCCTCAGTGATCAGTGCAAAGAAATAAAGCAAAACAATACAATGGGAAAGACTAGAGATCTCTTCAAGAAAATTAGAGATACCAAGGGAATATTTCATGCAAAGATGGGCTCAATAAAGGACAAAAATGGTATGGACCTAACAGAAGCAGGAGATATTAAGAAGAGGTGGCAAGAATACACAGAAGAACTGTAGAAAAAAGATCTTCATGACCCAGATAATCATGATGGTGTCATCAACACCTAGAGCCAGACATCCTGGAATGTGAAGTCAAGTGGGCCTAAGGAAGCATCACTATGAACAAAGCTAATGGAGGTGATGGAATTCCAATTGAGCTATTTCAAATCCTAAAAGATGATGCTTGAAAGTGCTGCACTCAATATGCCAGCAAATTTGGAAAATTCAGCAGTGGCCACAGGACTGGAAAAGGTCAGTTTTCATTCCAATCCCAAAGAAAGGCAATGCCAAAGAATGCTCAAACTACTGTACAATTGCACTCATCTCACATGCTAGTAGTAAAGTAGTGCTCAAAATTCTCCAAGCCAGGCTTCAGCAATACATGAACCATGAACTTCCAGATGTTCAAGCTGGTTTTCAGAAAGGCAGAGGAACAAGAGATCAAATTGCCAACATCTACTGGATCATTGAAAAAGCAAGAGAGTTCCATAAAACATCTATTTCTGCTTTATTGACTATGCCAAAGCTTTTGACTGTGTGGATCACAATAAACTGTGGAAAATTCTGAAAGAGATGGGAATACCAGACCACTTGACCTGCTTATGGAAAAACCTGTATGCAGGTTAGGAAGCAACAGTTGGAACTGGACATGGAACAACAGACTGGTTCCAAATAGGAAAAGGAGTACGCCAAGGCTGTATACTGTCACCCTGCTTATTTAACTTCTATGCAGAGTACATCATGAGAAACGCTGGGCTGGAAGAAGCACAAGCTGGAATCAAGATTGCCAGGAGAAATCTCAATAACCTCAGATATGCAGATGACACCACCCTTATGGCAGAAAGTGAAGAAGAACTAAAGAACCTCTTGATGAAAGTAAAAGAGGAGAGTGAAAAAGTTGGCTTAAAGCTCAACATTCAGAAAACTAAGATCATGGCATCCAGTCCCGTCACTTTATGGCAAATGGATGGAGAAACAGTGGAAACAGTGTCAGACTTTATTTGGGGGGGCTCCAAAATCACTGCAGATGGTGACTGTAGCCATGAAATTAAAAGATGCTTACTCCTTGGAAGAAAAGTTATGACCAACCTAGACAGCATATTAAAAAGCAGAGACATTACTTTGCAAAACAAAGGTCCATCTAGTCAAGGCTATGGTTTTTCCAGTAGTCATGTATGGATGTGAAAGTTGGACTGTAAAGAAAGCTGAGTGCCAAAGAATTGATGCTTTTGAACTGTGGTGTTGGAGAAGACTGTTGAGTGTCCCTTGAACTGCAAGGAGTTTCAACCAGTCCATCCTAAAGGAGATCAGTCCTGGGTGTTCATTGGAAGGACTGATGTTGAAGCTGAAACTCTAATACTTTGGCCACCTGATGCAAAGAGCTGACTCATTTGAAAAGACCCTGATGCTGGAAAAAATTGAAGGCAGGAGGGGACGACAGAGGATGAGATGGTTGGATGGGATCACTGACTCAATGGACATGAGTTTGGGTAAACTCCAGGAGTTGGTGATGGACAGGGAAGCCTGGTGTGCTCTGGTCCATGGGGTCACAAAGAGTCAGACACAACTGAGTGACTGAACTGAACTGACCTGAACAATGGCCAAACTGATATTCCTGAAACACTAGCTTTTGTGTTTTATTTTCCTATTTAAGAACCCGCCATTGTAGTTTATGTATCAAAGCCTCTACTTCTAAATGTATTTGGCTATTTGTCAAAATCTACCTGATTCCTTGTATCCAAGAAAACTTTGTAATGCACTGTCTAACTTCTGTTCATCTATTCTGTTCCTTGGGCCAGAAATCTCTTGCGTGCCCTTCCATCATGACTTTCCAAGTTTCCATCCTGTTCTTTCCCATGGGAGGCTGCCTACTTGGATTAAACACCTGGGCTCCAATGTCCACTGGCTTTCAGTACTTTGACCACTGGGGATTTTGATTTTCTCTGCAATCCAGAAGTTGTTCAAGAGAAAGTTTAAAGTATATCCAAGGAGATGAATTTTTAAAATTTTCTAATTATGCTATTATTTACCAATATGTCACTATATGGTGTTCTATAATATCTTCACTTAGAAAATAACAAAACACATGTGTATCTTTACCCAGACCATTTATTTGTGGTTTTCCTTGACTGATTTTGTTCTTTGTCTAAACCCTGTGTATGCCATCACTTTTGAGTCTTCTTTCTTTTTTTTATAAAATAATTATTTATTTCCTTGGCTGTGTCAGGTCTTAATTGCAGCATGCGGAATCTAGTTCCTTGACCAGGGACTGAACCCAGGCCCCCTGCAATGGCAGCATGAAGTCTTAGCCAATGGAGCACAAGGGAAGTCTTATCTTTGAGTTTTATTTCAATGCTACTCTTCTATCTTCTTTTTTGTTGTGAAGAGAAGCAGAGCAGATTTAAAGGAGAAGGCAATCTATGCTTTAAGGTTTTAAATATTGAACACTTACCCATCACTGGAAGAAAGATTTTCAAAAGGCCCCTTTCATGTGTTTTTATTAATGATTAGAGAGAATTTTCTTTGTACTCACTCCTATTATTTCTCCTGGCCATGTTAAAATAAATGGCAAATTAAAGAATTTTTTCCTCCTTCTTTGTGTCCCTAGTTATCCACAGTGGCAAGAATGTTTGTTTGTTTGTTTTCTCAAGGAATTTTTGGCTTCTTTACATCTAATCTGCAAGTGAATTTCCTCCATTCACATCCTTTCTCACAGGACTGTCACTGAGGTGTTTATGCTTCATTTTGATTTTAAAAACTTAATCTTTTTCCATTACTTATTCATTAGTGAAATTTGAGTCATATGGGGTTTTATAATATTGGTACATTTTAAACTTTTATTGATATATTTTGGTAGGTTTTGGAGGAAGGTGGCATAAATCTGCTTTTGTGTCATTATTCCCTCCCACACTGAATTCTCCCTCTTTTGTTATCTTACTCTTGATCATTAAGTGATGACAAAGACTAATCAGGCAGGCTGTAATTTTCATCATGGAAAGTAAAGATCCTGCGGTCCCTGAGTCCATCAAAAAACCCACCTGTATATCACAGGAAGCCCTTGTCTCGGTGCAGACGGTAGAGTGTCCTCTTTTCAAGTTATTTCTAACCTCTATCATTACCGAGTAACTATGTACATTATATGATAGTAGTTAGAGACATCATATGGAGAAGGCAATGGCACCCGGCTCCAGGACTCTTGCCTGGAAAATCCCATGGATGGAGGAGCCTGGTAGGCTGCAGTCCCTGGGGTCGCTAAGAGTCGGACACGACTGAGCAACTTCACTTTTTCACTTTTCACTTTCATGCATTGCAGAAGGAAATGGCAACCCACTCCAGTGTTCTTGCCTGGAGAATCCTGGGGATGGGGGAGCCTGGTGGGCTGCTGTCTATGGGGTCGCACAGAGTCAGACATGACTGAAGTGACTTACCAGTAGTAGAGACATCATATGGTAAAGATATGATACATTAACTCAGTAATAAAATTTATTGATCTCTACTATTGGAAGGGACTTAAAACAATCAGCAAAACAGACAAGGGCCTGATGCAGCTTATAACCCCTAGTGAAACAGATGATCATTAAACAGATAGTCACACAAACTAGAGAAAATCACAGTTATGTCCATTGCTAGTGAAAAGAGGTGCATGTTGCTTTGAAATGCTGTAAAGTTGACATTAAAACTCATCCTAAAAGCCAGGGAAAGCTATTTTGAGCAAGTAGACATTGAGTTTAGGTCTAAAGGAACAGCGTTAGCTAAAGAGAAAGATGGAGAGATGGTGAGTGGGGGGAGAGAGAGGTTGTGAATTCAGGGAGTGTGTTTTGATGTAAAGGGAAGAGCACGTGCAAGGGCACTGTGGTGGAAGAGAGCACACTGCATTGAGGAACTGGGGAAGAAGCCAGAGTGAAAAGTCAGGGGACATAAGTGCACACTGCACACAAACCCGTCCATGGAGCAGGAGTCCGGTGCCTTCAGGATGACATTTCACTTTCCTGTGGTCTGTCCAGAAAGCCCAAATAGCTCACGGAGATTTTTTTTTTTTTTCACTGATTGCATCTGCTCAGTCAGTTTGGTTACCCCAGATAAGGACTGGGGTAGGGCATAGTGCTTCATCCATCATTAAAGCATTAAGCTCAACTTTCAATTGTTATGTGTGAGTCAAACAGAGCAAAACTCTACAGAACATTTTAAGAAATTTGAACTTTGCCCCAAAGCATGAGAAAATGACAAAACAGCTATAAGAAAGAAAGAAAAGGAGAGGGATTTTTTGAAAATATAACTCTAGCTTTTAGGGACACAAATAATTGGATAGTAATCTACCCTTTTCCTTGTTAAACCTCATCTCTTCTTTCCAAGATTGGGCTTTTATAATCCCAAAGCATCCACATGTCTATACTGACAAATTCAGGCTTTCCTGATACATTAATGCTTCTGTCATTTCTCTGATTGATACAGCAATCCTTCATATAAATTAGGGGTAAGTGGAAGTGCTCTAAGTGGAAATGTTTTGAAACTATCCCAGGACTCCTCTATTTAACAAAGAGCAAATCTGAGAGCTGTAAGATTGCTTAACACAGGTTTTTAAGGAGAAGAAAGAATACCTAAGATTCCAGACAAGTGATTCTTATGAAGGACACCTAGACTTTGCCTCTTTTTTGATTGAAGCCATCCTAACAATTTTGAGATGGAACTTAAGACTGTCTGGAGTCTATAAACCAATTTCTCAGAAACAACTTGGTTTGGAGCAAAAGAATAAAGATCTTTTAGTTAAATTAACATTAACAAAATGTCAAAGCATTCAGTCATTTCAAACCAATAAGTCCAAGGCAATTAAGACAGAAAAAAGGAACTAAGTTAACGAGCAAAAGATATAAATTCTTAAAACAGGTCTTGCTGATTCCAAAACTAAGTATGTCTTTGTTGATACAGCTTCAGTTATTGTATTTAACTATGGAAAGTAACATCACTCTTAATATAGGGATGTAATAAATTATAATATTACATTCTCCAAAATCTAAAATATATTGGTTTTTATATATTAATAACTTATGTGATCTTCTTTTGTGTGAATATAGCTATTTCTGAATATTTTGGCTGGACCGTCTAAGAAGTAGTCTGAATTAATGAGCCCTGGCTGTTTGAAAGACATCAGTCTTTCCAAGAGATAATGGAATAGATACAAATGATCACTTCCACTAAAAAATTCATCCTGCAGATGTACAGTATAGTAAGGAAATTTTGGACAAATCCATGAGAGGAGAAATTTATTGTCAGTCCGGTAGTCCCTAGCTTGAGTTACTTGCAGTCAATAACATGCGTAAATTAATTATTTCAATACTCTCTTGTACTTGTTAAAGCTCTAAACAATTTGGAATATCCCTCTGGAGCCCTGTTTTTCTACTCATCTTGTTTTCTATAAAGATGTTATTCTCTCTTTAAAATACTTAATTATTAGGAAACATTATTCACTCTCAAGTTTCTGGTGGAATTTCTTTGTTGAAGTGAAGTGAAGTTACTCAGCCATGTCCGACTCTTTGCGACCCCGTAGACTGTAGCCTACCAGGCTCCTCAATCCACGGAATTCTCCAGGCAAGAATACTGGAGTGGGTTGCCATTTCCTTCTCCAGGGGATCTTCCCGATTCAGGGATCGAACCTGGGTCTCCCGCATTACAGGCAGACGCTTTACCGTCTGAGCCACCAGGGAAGGTTTCTTTGTTGAAATGACATGCAAGTTATAATATGCACTGTGATGTAGACAGTTAGCCATGTGTCTCGTCATGAGTGCCAGCTATCCCAACTTCAGAGGAATCTGTAACATCAGCTTTACAGAAAGACAAATGTACAAGTGGAAAGGGAAAAGAAAAGAAAGAGAAGGAGAGGAAAAGAACTTTTATTACCATCTTTTTTGTAACTATGAAATATATTAAAAATCTAAATCCTTTTTGGGGTAGACATACTCAAACATAGGCCCCAAGATTTTTGCTTCCTGGTATTCATACTCTATGGAATTTCTGCTCTTGATTGTGAATGGGACCTGTGACTTTGGCAAATATCATGATCATAATAGTGTTCCATAAGATTTTAACCCATTTTGCTAGAAGATATTCTCTGTTGAAGGCTTGAGAACAAACGGTTATACTGAGAAGACCCACATGGCAAGAAACACATGCTTGTTGGCCAGCAGTTAGCCAGCAAGAGACTCAAGCTCTCAGTCCAACGGCCCACAGGGGATTAGATGATGACAACTTGAACTTGAAGATGGATCCTTCCTTATCTGAACTTCAGATGAGACTGTAGCTCTAACCTACACCTTGACAACAGCCTTGGGAGACCCCGAAGCAGAGGAAACCCACTAGGCTGTTCCAAGACACTTGACCCAACAAACTGAGATAATAAATGTGCATCATTTTCAGCCACTAAATTGGTGGTGCCATTGGTGTGTATATATATAATGTAATTATTTTGTATTAGACATCATAGGGGGTTATATAGTTTCTGCAGTATTTTATCTGGAAACTTGCCTTACGTCTATGTTCCATTTCACCAATGGTTTTATACCTGTTTTAAGTTGCACAAGTCCTATGTAACTGTTTTCATATATGTATTGTACTTGTGCTAAATAGCTTCAGTCAAGTCCAACTCTTTGCAACCCTATGGACTGTAACCTGACAAGCTTCTCTGGCCATGGGATTCTCTAGGCAAGAATACTGGAGTGGGTTGCCCAGGGGATCTTCCCAACCCAGGGACTGAACATATATACTTAATTATAGAATTTTATGTTGTTCTTTTCTTTCTCCTCTTGATGGAATTCAATGAATTTCTTACAATTTTTACTTATAGTTTAAGTAAACTTAAACTATATGCAGTTCCCTCTGGCAAGTGTTCCATGGGGAAGGCCATGTGTGTGTTACTTTCCCTTTAAGAGTTTTCATACCACATGGGCTGTTAAATCCAGGCAAGGTGGCCACTATGTCTGTGAATTCTAAGTAGATTTTGTTTTTGCCTGCAAAGAGCTCATTCAGGCTCTAACAACCTTGTCATCTGCTTGTGCCAGCTGAAAGGTGGTTTTTCTAGTCTTCAGTTCACTGCACACTGTATCCTGTTTCAAAAGAAGGTCTCAATACCAGGACCATATGTGGAATGGGTACAGTAAACCATCTTCTATCCCTGACTGTGGGCTGTGGTTTCTTCTCATCCCCTGACTGCAGAGAAGCTACAGAAGTAGATTATGAAATTACTTTTTTTTGGTTTTCAGTTTTCTTTATTCCTTCCCCATCCTTGGCAATTTTCTGTGGAGGCTTATTGAGGTCATTTGTGAATTTAAAATGTTGTTTGTTATATTCTATCTAACATTTCTAGTTATTTGTATAGAGAGCTTTTCAAAGTATATGGTTTTCCATAAAGTCTTTTCAAGGTGTATGTTAGCTTAGCCTTGTCTTAAAGAGGTAAGAATTAATTATTGGAGATTTGCATGTGATCTAACACAACCCTTCCTTTCTTCATAACAATCTCTTTTATTAAGTACAAAACTTTTCCATTTGTAAGATGCTAGGCTCTCAATCAACTTACTGTGAATAATCAGTTGCCAGTGCAGAGACAGATAATAAAACTACATTGATAAAAGATGTCCAAGTACATAGTATAACCCCATTTCTATGCAGTTCAAGAACATACAAAACCAAACAATGGTTACAGAAGTCAGAATGGTGGTCACCTCTCATGTTACTGACTAGGAAGGGGTTCAAGGGAAACTTCTGGGATGCATCAATCAAAGTGATCAAGATGGTAGTTACATAGGTGTTTACCTATGTAAAAATCCACCAAGCTATATACTTAAGATTAATATTCTGTATGTTATATAAAAAATATAAAACACACAAATATATATAACATATACACATTATAGCTCAATTAAAAAAGATTTTCAAGGTGTCTTCTATAAGTCATACTCAAAAAAATTTAGAGTCATTACCTTGATCATAACCTAGCTATTTTAACTTTATTTTAGTTTAAAAAAGTTAATTGTTCACAGAACTAGAACAAATAATCCTAAAATTCATATGGAACCCTAAAAGACCAAGAATTGCTAAAGCAATCCTGCAGATAAAGAACAAAGCAGGATGCATAAACCTCCAAGTATTCAGACAACACTGCAAAGCTACAGTAATCAAAACAGAGTGGTATTTGCACAAAAACAGGCTTATAGAGCACTGGAACAGAATAGACAGCCCAGAAATGAACCCATACACCTAGAGTCAACTAATGTTTGACCAAAGAGTTAAGAATACACAATAGGAAAAATACACCTTCTCTTCAGCAAGAGGTGTTGGGAAAATTGGACAGCCACCTGTAAATCAAGTTGGAACACACCCTCTCACCACACACAAAAATAAAATAGCTTAAAGACTGAACATAAGACATGACACCACAAAACTCCTAGAGGGGAACATAGACAAAACATTCTCTAACAAAAATCATACCTTCTTAGGTCAGTTTTCCAAGGCCATAGAAATAAACACAAAACTAAACAAAAGAGATCTAATCAAACTTGCAAAATTTTGCACAACAAAGGAAACCAAAAACAAAGCAAAAGATAACCTACAGAATAGGAGAAAATGTTTGCAAACGATATGACTGGCATGGGCTTAATTTCCAAAATATGTGATCAGCTCATACAACTCAACAACAACAAAAAACCCAATCAAAAAAATGGGCTGCTGCTACTGCTAAGTCGCTTCAGTCATGTCACAGTCTGTGTGACCCCATAGACGGCAGCCCACCAGGCTCCCCAATCCCTGGGATTCTCCAGGCAAGAACACTGGAGTGGGTTGCCATTCCTTTCTCCAATGTACCAAAGTGAAAAGTGAAAGTGAAGTCGCTAAGTCATGTCCGACTGTTCGAGACCCCATGGACTGCAGCCTACCAGGCTCCTCTGGCCATGGGATTCTCCAGGCAAGAGGACTGGAGTGGGCTGCCATTGCCTTCTCCCAAAAATTGGGCAGGGAATCTAAAAAGATATTTCTCCAAAGAAGAAATACAGGTGGCTGATAGGCACATGCAAAGCTGCTCACTGCTCATCTTAGAGAAATGCAAGTCATAACTGTAACGAAGGACCACCTTACACTGGTCAGAATGGCCATCATGAAAACGTCGACAAATAACAAATGCTGGAGAGGGGGTGGAGAAAAGGGGGCCCTCCTAGATTCTTGGTGAAGATGCAACTTGGTGCAGTCACTATGGAAAACAGTATGGAAGTTCCTCAGAAAATTAAAAATAGAATTGCCATACGATCCAGAAATCCTCCTCCTAGGCAAATATCCAGACAAAACTATAATTTGAAAAGATACATGCACTCCTGTTCATACATGTTCATATAGCACTAGTCACACGAGCCAAGCACTAGGCGTTTGGAGACAACCTAAACGCCCAACTACAGATGACTGGGTAAAGAAGGTGTGACACATACATACAAAGCCACAAAAATTACAACATAATGCCATCTGTAGCAGCAGGAATGCAACCAGAGAATATCATATGAAGTGAATTAAGTCAGAAAAAGACAAATGATATCATTCATATGTGGAATCTAAAATATGACCCCAGTGAACCTATCCATGAAATAGAAACAGAAATTTATAACCCCTTTGGTGGTTGCCAAAGCAGAGGGGTTTAGGGGAGGGACTGAGTGGGAGGTTGGGATTAGCAGATGTAAGCTATTATTTATGGAACAGATAAACAAGGTCCTACATACAGGACAGAGAACTATATTCCGTATCCTATGATAAATCATAATGGAAAAGAACATTAGAAAAGAATATATATATGTATGTATGTATGTATAACTCGGTTACTTTGCCGAACAGCAAAAATTAACACAACAGTGTAAATCAACTATACTTTAATAAAAGATACTAAAACTGAAAAAAAGTTGATTGTTTTCTGAACAGCTAAATCCCAACAATTATAAGAATTAAGGACTTCTAGAACTGGAGGCTGGAATCAGGATACATTGTTAATCCATCCCAGTCACTGTTCTGTTTCTGTGCAAAGCCCGATAATCCTTGGCTAAACAACATGGCTAATCTGGTAGCCATCACCAATCAATTAGGGTGGGAAAGTGAAAACAGATCCACTTGGGATGCCTGATCTGGATGATCTCTAAGGGCAAACCAGTCTCATATTTTATGTCTATGACGGACTTACAGTGCTCATCTATCAGTAGTCTACTCATACGGCACTTGAGAGTAAGTGAATGTTCACGGCTGATCTTTTGTTTTTCAAAGCAAGACTTGCTTTTTATATAACTATGATGGTGTGTGAATTGTCATCTGCACACAAATTTGTTCTTAAAATCTAGCATCCTACTGGTTTCCCTTCAAATTCAGTCATTGCCAAGATGGTGATTATATTGACTGAAATTCCAGTACACTACACGAGGTTAGAGAAAAAAAAAAACTTAACAAACAAAATCATTGCCTCATATATATAATCATCCGAGACTACTGCCGTCCAACCCAAGGTTTGCACCCATCATACCATCCCCTTATCTCGTCGTTTTCACCAGAAGCTCTGTGCATCTGGATGAAGCACGCCATGTCTTTATTAATATTCTTAGCAGACACCACAGAGCTATGAGGGGAAATGACAGAAAACTCTCTTTTACTGTGCCTGGTTGGTGATATCAAATAACTTAGAAGACTTGAACATTGAACTAGAAAACTTGAACCAATTATTTGCTCAAATTCCTTTGTAAGGAAGATCCCAGAGAAGAGTCGAATTTCAGACTCAATTTATTTTGTCTTTTTGTTCCCTTTGGTGAAGTCCTTGCTTTTCCATGACAAATCATGAATCCTTAAAAAAAAATGGCTCAGATATTTATATTGACACATCCTTACACTTTTAACCTTCATGTATATCATATTTTGAAAGAAAAATGTTCACTAGAAAATTGTATTCATGTAATAATACATATTTTGCCAATTTTTATAAAGCATAGAATGTTCTAGTTTGAATTCCACACAAAGAGGGCTCAAGAAAAGGACTTGAGGACTGGATTGCCATTCATGTTGTTGGTTGTGTCAGATATAGATTATTACATTTGATCCCACCTCAAACCATGTATAGACCAGGAGACTGAGTTTCAGAGAGAAAACAAGTGATAAATCGGAATTCAAACTCAGCTGTGTGTGCGCCCCGGGAACTTAAGAGTTGCTCTAACAGCTGGATGTTATTCCTTGACCAGCTTCCATACGTGATCTTAGGCAAATCACTTAGCCTGTGTGGACCTCAGGATCCTCAACTGTGAAAACACAATTCTGTTTTGCCTCCCACATATGGCTGTTATGAAGACCAAAATCATCAATGAGCCTGCTTGACTTGGGATAGCCATTGTTTAAAAAAAAAATTGGGGACTTCTGAGGTGGTTCAGTGATTAAGAATCCACCTGCCAATGCAGGGGACACAGGTTGCGTGCCTGGTCTGGGAAGATTCCACTTGCCAAGGAGCAGCTAAGCCCAGGCTCTAGAGCCCTCAACAAGAGAAGTCACTGCAATGAGAAGTCTGCACACCACAGCTAGAGATTAGCCCTGCTCACTGAAACTAGAGGAAAGCCAGTGCACAGCAACAAAGACCCAATTCAGCCAAAAATAAATAAACAAATAAATACAATGGGGAAAAAAAAACCCTGGACGGCAGCATACTAGATCATCTCAGGGTGGAATATGTGTCACTCACGAATATGTGTCAAGGATGTGTGGTGTGTTTCTGGGTCCTCTGCAACAGAATACACAGCTTCAAAAACAAAGAGAAAACAAACTTTGTCCCATCACAATTTTGTGGTGAATTGCACAAAGAAATTGACTTCTTTCTATGTGTGAATAAGGAGGTCAGTTTAACAAAGGGCCTAAGCACGGGACATTTGGCCACTGATGTGTGCACCCCTGGCTTCTCTGCCCTAAAACTGCCTCTAGTTTCTCAGGGTGCCCACCATCATTTAGGATCCGAGAGCCCCTGCCTGTGTGTCCTAGATTTCTTTCTTTAACAACAGGTGCCTGCATTACTGAGAGATGGTTTTATTGCATCTTGATGTCATGACTGCAGCTGCTGGTATATAAATAAACTGGAAGCCACCCTGGGGCTTTTTAAAAGCCTAAGACCTACAAAGAAGAAATGCCTTAATATGTCTTAGAGTTTTTTAACAGAGAAGGAGAATGAAAACTTCCACTGAAACTAACTTTTAGTATTTCAACGAAGATTCAGTGTCAGTCATTTCTTTCCAGACATCATGTAACTGTTACAGGAGGAAGGAACTAAGTGTAGGCCATGCTGGTGTGAGCTAAACTAGAGTAGCCACTTAATTTTTTGCAGATGTGTGGATTTCACTCCAATAGTATCCTTTCTCTGTTTTCTTCCTTTCCTACTCTCTGACTTTTGTACCATGTAACACAGATAAATTACAATTATTAACAGGTTGGTCCATTTGTTGGCAGAGGGAATTCTCAAAGTCTTCTATTTAACAAAATACTTCTCATTTGCATTCAACATGGTGAGAGAAGAAAAGATGAAACCCTTAAAAGACCATTATGTCTCTGCATTACCAAGGTTCTTAGTTTTTTACTGGATAGATTTATGTGTGTGTCTGTGTGTGTGTGTGTGATTTTCTCTCTCTCCATTGCCAAAACTATGAGATTGAATTTGGTGGTGCAGTCTCTAGTCTGTAACTAATAGGAAAATTAACTGTGGCTCTGGGGGAGCTTTTAAAGACTGGCTACAACAATGGAGTATTACATTCTGCCACCATCCAGTCTTTGAGAATGGAAGGAATTGAATTTTAAGTAACTCTTTCAATACCTCCTTTTCAACACTTGTTTAATAGTACATGTCCTTTAACCAAAGAACACAGATGGTACAATGAGGTTTTAATTAGATTTCACGTTTGATACAATTAGCTACAGTTGCAAATGTAAAATGTACAATAGAGCATTAAGAAATAACTTTATCAAGTCACTTCAGTTTGTTAGGTCACTGGCCTTCCCCGATTGCAGTGGGCACACAGCTTAAGATAACAGTGTCATGAATTCCTATTTAAAACATACGTCAGTGGTTAAAATTGGGTCTGATTTGCAGGTTCAAAAATGGTCTTTCTTGACTTCTCTACTTAAGAAAATATGAATAAAGACGAAATCTCTCAAACACAGATGGAAAAGCTAATTCTGGAATTTGGAGAGAACTTATTCTAACAATGAGGCCAATTGGGCTGGATTAGAAATTAAAACACAGCCACAGATGTATCTGAAATACACCTCGTGACATAAGTAGAATTTTCTACATAAGATGGGATTTGGGAGGTAGATGGGGAGAAGTGCCGAAGTACGTCTCCCATGGTTTTGCCTTCAAGAAACAGTAAAAAATGTAAATGATAAAAAATAGCATGCCCACTGCACCTCTCCTACTCTTTTACCTAAGGTGTGTTGCCTCTGAGATGTCTGAACATGGTTCTGAGTGTCTGTTACTTCTACCCCCTCATCTTCACTTTTGTCGTTCAGTGACTCAGTCGTGTCCAACTCTTTGCAACCTCATGGGCTGCAGCACACTAGTCTTTTCTGTCCTTCTCTACTTCCTTGAGTTTGCTCCAACTCATGTCCACTGAATCTGTGATGCCGTCCAACCATCTCATCCTCCGTCATCCCCTTCTCTTCCTGCCTTCAATCTTTCCCAGCATCAGGGGCTTTTCCAATGAATTGGCTCTTTGGATCAAGTGGCCAAATGATTGCATTGGAACTTCAGCTTCAGCATTAGCCCTTCCAACGAATATTCAGAGTTGATTTTCTTTGGGATTGACTGGTTTGATCTTCTTGCTATCCAAGGGACTCTCAAGTCTTCTCCAATGCCCTAGATCGAAGGTATGAATTCTTTGGCACTCAGCCTTTTTTACGGTCCAGCTCTCACATCCATACATGACTACTGGAAAAACCATGGCTTTGACTAGATGGACATTTGTAGGCAAACTAATGTCTCTGATTTTTTAATATGTCATCTAGATTTTTTTTTATAGCTTTTCTTCCAAGGAGCAAGCGTCTTTTTTAATTTCACGGCTGCAGTCACCATCTGCAGTGATTTTGGAGCCCAAGAAAATAATGTCTGTCACTGTTTCCATTGTTTCCCCATCTATTTGCCATGAAGTGATAGGACTGGATACCATGATATTAGTCTTTTGAATGTTGAGTTTTAAGCCAGCTTTTCAGTCTCCTCTTTCAGTTTCATCAAGAGGCTCTTTAATTCCTCTTCACTTTCTGCCTTAAGGATGGTGTCATCTACTTATCTGAGGTTATTGCTATTTCTCCCCACAATTTGATTTCAGCCTATGCTTCATCCAGCCCAGCATTTCGCATCTTCACTTTAAAATATATTAATTCATAACAAGAATCAGGGAGAAAATAGCCTGAGAAGTAGGGTAGGGATAGTTCGACAGCAAGGCACTGCACCTTGACCGGTGGTGCCTCCTGCATTTGAAGCCGGAGGTGCCGACGTGAAGCAGCCTGTTAGCACGGCCTGCTGGAGGCAGTGACAGGCCATATACTGTGTCATCTCAGAGGAGCAGAAGGTGCGGAAAGACAGTGACTTCACGTCAGCTGGTCAGAAACAAATGGGATGAGAAAGAGGAAACATCTCTGATGACACATCAACTCTGGCTGACAGTGGGAGTCTTCAGTTGCTGTGTTTAGAAAAAGCTCTGGGGGCTCCCTGGTGGTCCAGCGGTTAAAACTCTGTGCTTCTACTGTAGGGGGTGTAGGTTCAATCCCTGGTGGGGGAACGAAGATCCCACATGCCCCATGGCATGGCCAATAAATAAATAAATAAATTTGTAAATAAAAAAAGCTCTGTTTCTCCATAAGAAGGAAGAGTTGTGTGATAAAATATGTCTGTCATGGATGAAGGAGGGGGATTGATTGTAAAGGTTCATGTGTTTAAAAATCACCTAAATAGTCCCTCATAAAATTTGGTTAAATGAATGAAGGCATACACACTGTGATGATAAATCATATGCGTGAACTTGACTAGACCATGAGGTCCCCAGACAGGTGGTCAGGTATTATCCCGGGGTATCTGGGAAAGTGTTTTTGCCTGAGATTGACATTGAAATCAAAGGACTTTCAGTGAAGCAGACTGTTCTCCATAATGCAAGATAGCCTCATCTAATCAATTGCAAGTCAGATTAGAACAAAAAGACCAGTTCTCCCCTGAGTTTGAGAGAATTCTCCAGCTGATTGCCTTTGGATTTCATCAGCGGTATTGACTCTTCCTGACTGATGGCCTTTGAACTTGAACATCAGCTCTTCCTGGGTCTCCTGCACCACAGGCTGCAGATTTTACCAACCCTCATACTCACGTAAGCAAATTTCTTATAACAAATCTCTCTCCATATATATATATATATACAAGTATATATGCACACAATATATATGGTTCTTAATATGTAATATGTAATATAAACAATATTGGTTCTGTTTCTCTGGAGAACCCTTTACATACATTAACAAAGAACATCTTATTCTGAAAATCACATTGTGAAGAATATTTAAGCTCAGGAAACCTTATTTGATGTCAAGTATAAAGGATGAAAACCAACACTCTCCATATAACATTATTGCATTTTATAATATTTATATGTAAATACAAAGAAGAAGTGAAAGAAATTTAGCAATTATGAATAGTGGTCATCTCTGGGTATTAGGGTTACTGGATGATTTCATCTTTTCAATTGTCCAGATTTCTAAATTCTCTTTAGTGAATACTCACTGCTTCTAAGTCAGTAGGAAAAATGCTATTACTTTTTAAAAAATGTAAGCAGCTTAAAAGTCAAGTATCACGGTTAAAATTTTGCTGCTTGCAAACAAGAACAGAGAGTAATCAGTTTCCACAAGAACAAAAACAAAGCTTATGTCAAAAAACTGAAGTCACAGTTTCTTTCAGCAGGTATCCCACCTGAGCAGATGGTATTTAAGAAAGAAATCACTGCATCCTAATGGGAGGCAGAGATACAATTTTCCCAAAAGGTGACATTAAGAACAGATGACATTTGGGGGCATCCCCATGCCTTCTTTTCAGTGGTTCACCCTACATATTTGTAGCTTTGTTTTCAGAGGACCAGATATCCCTAATCTCCAGGTCCTGGTTCTGTGTAAAACATAGGCCACTACACACCAGCCACAGTGGTCATCATTAGAGAGTCTACAAATAACAAATGCTGGGGAGGGTGTGGGTAAAAGAGATCCCTTCTACACTGTGGTGGGAATGTACATTGGTGCTGCCACTATGGAAAACAGTATGAAGGTGACTTAAAAAACTAAAAATAGAAGGACCTAGTAATTCCATTCCTGAGCATATGCTGCTGCTGCTGCTGCTAAGTCGCTTCAGTCGTGTCCGACTCTGTGTGACCCCATAGATGGCAGTCCATCAGGCTCCCCCGTTCCTGGGATTCTCCAGGCAAGAAAACTGGAGCGGGTTGCCATTTCCTTCTCCAATGCATGAAAGTGAAAAGTGAAAGTGAAGTCGCTCAGTCGTGTCTGACTCTTAGCGACCCCATTGACTGCAGCCTACCAGGCTCCTCCGTCCATGGGATTTTCCAGGCAAGAGTACTGGAGTGGGGTGCCATTGCCTTCTCCGTCCTGAGCATATACCCAGACAAAATTCTAACTCAAAAAGACACACGTACCCAATGTTCTCAGCAGCTCTACTTACAATACCCAAGACATGGAGACAACCTAAACATAGGCTGACAGATGATGCAAAGATGCGGTGTGTGTGTGTGTGTGTGAATAACATGAATATATTTAGAATTTAGTATTTAGGATATTTAGAAGCAGGTGACATAAATGAGAAGACTGGCAAAGAGGTTGGAGGAGAAATAGGTCTTGGAGTTTTAGGAGTCAAGGAAGGAGAGAATTTCAAAGACAAGAGAAGGATTGGTCATTGGGAAGACAGTAGCTTTAGAAATTTGATTTTTAAAAAAATGTATTTAAGTGCTTCTATGAGAGGAACTGGGAGACGCAGGTTTGATCCCTGGGTTGGGAAGATCCCCTGGAGGAGGAAATGACAACCCACTCCAGTATTTTTGCCTGGGAAATCCTAAGGAGAGAGGAGCCTAGTGGGCTACAGTCCATAGAGTCACAAAGGGTTGGACACAACTGAAGCAAATGAGCATGAATGTGTGTGTGTGTGTGTGTGTGTGTGTGTGTGTATTGTTCAGTCCAGTTCAGTTGCTCAGTCGTGTCTGATTCTTTGCGACCCCATGGACTGCAGCACAGCAGGCTTCCTTGTACATCACCAACTCTCAGAGCTTACTCAAACTTATGTCCATTGAGTCAGTGATGCCATCCAACCATCTCATCCTCTGTCATCCCCTTCTCCTCCTGCCTTCAATCTTTCCCAGCATCAGGGTCTTTTCCAATGAGTCAGTTCTCCGCATCAGGTGGCCAAAATACTGGTATTTCAGCTTCAGCATCAATCTTTCTAATGAATATTCAGGACTGATTTCCTTTAGGATGGACTGGTTTGATCTCCTTGCAGTCCAAGGGGATTCTCGAGTCTTCTCCAATATCACAGTTCAAAAGTATCAGTTCTTTGGTGCTCAGCTTTCTTTATAGTCCAACTCTCACATCCATACATGACTACTGGAAAAACCATAGCTTTGACTAGATGGACCTTTGTTAGCAAAGTAATGTCTGTGCTTTTTAATATGCTGTCTAGGTTGGTCATAATTTTCCTTCCAAGGGGCAAGGCATCTTTTAATTTCATGGCTGCAGACACCATCTGCAATGATTTTGAAGTCCCCCAAAATAAAGTCTCTCACTGTTTCCATTGCTTCCCGATCTATTTGCCATGAAGTGATGGGACCAGATGCCATGATCTTAGTTTTCTGAATGTTGAGCCAAAACTTTAAAAGTTTTAAGCCAACTTTTTCACTCTCCTCTTTCACTTTCATCAAGAGGCTCTTTAGTTCTTCTTTGCTTTCTGCCATAAGGGTGGTGTCATCTGCATATCTGAGGTTATTGATATTTCTCCTGGCAATCTTTATTCCAGCTTGTGCTTCATCCAGCCTGGCATTTCTCATGATGTACTCTGCATATAAGTTAAATAAGCAGGGTGACAATATACAGCCTTGTCATGCTCCTTTCCCAATTTGGAACCAGTCTGTGTTCCATGTCCTATTCTAACTGATGCTTCTTGACCTGAATACAGATTTCTCAGGAGTATTGTATGCTTGACCTGCATACAGATTTCTCAGGAGTGTGTACTGTTAGGGAAAGTAAATGACAGTAGCCTTGTTCAGGCTTCAGAGACAAGGAAAGCAGCACAGACCTCTGACCTTGCTTTCGACCGGCCTGTACACTGCCTTGACTATATGCCAGCTGTAAAGGCAAACTGCGTGACACCCTAATGGCAGAAAGCAAAGAAGAACTGAAGAGCTTCTTGATGAAGGTGAAAGAGGAGAGTAAAAAAGCTGGCCTATAACTCAACATTCAAAAAATTAAGATCATGAAATCCCGTCCTATCTTTAATGGCAAATAGATGGAGAAAAAATGGCAATGCTGGCAGATTACATTTTGGGGGGCTCCTAAATCACTGAGGACAGTGGCTACAACTACAAAATTAAAAGATGTTTGATCCTTGGAAGAAAAGCTGTGACAAACCTAGACAGCGCATTCAAAAGCAGAGGCAGCACTTTGCCGACAAAGGTCCATATACTCAAAACTATGGCTCTTCCTGTGGTCATGTATGGACGTGAGGGTTGGACTGTGAAGAAAGCTGAGCGCCGAAGAATTGATGCTTTCAAACTGTGGTGCTGGAAAAGACCCTTGAGAGTCCCCTGGACTACAAGGAGATCAAATCAGTCCATCCTAAAGGAGATCAACCCTGAATGTTCATTGGAAGGACTAATGCTGAAACTAAAGCTCCAATACTTTGGCCACCTGATGGGAAGAGCCGACTTGTTAGAACAGACCTTGATGCTGGGGAAGATTGAGGGCAGGAGGAGAAGGGGACGACAGAGGATGAGATGGTTGCCTGGCATCACCGACTCAATGGACATGAGTTTGAGCAAACTCTGGGAGACAGTGAAGGACAGGAAAGACTGGTGTGCTGCAGTCCTGGGCTCACAAAGAGTGGGATACGCCTTAGTGACAACAAATGGAGGGGGTCCGGCCAGCCATGCCTGGCGCTTAACAACTTTGCAAGATTTGAAGACAAAACAAACAGTGTTGTAAAGAAAGATTAACATAGAACCAGAGTTGCAGTGTGCTCTTTTGTGGACTGGGATTATAACTGGCAATCCCCAAACTGCAATTTTGAAGTCTCACCCATGGATCCAACTGGGACTCCCAGCTGCTGTTACATGGGACTTCCCAGCACTGTTTGAGTTTGGATGTCCTTCAAAACCCAATTTAGTGATGTATGAGCAGTTATTTTCCCTTACTGTTCTATTTCTCTTTGTTTTTAATGACTGTATATTGGAAGTAAGATAAATATTCTCTATTACACGTTGATTCCTTTTTCTTTTAATGATGGTATATCTAAAGTAAGACAGATCATTTTGTATGAAATGCTGGAATTGTTTATTTGTGTATAATGATTAGTCTCTTTTGCTAACAAATCCTTTGAACCTAAGACGAAAGTTAAAACACTTGGCAAAACAATGTATACACACACATACATACATATGTATATATATGCGCGCGCGCGTGCGCGCGCGCACACACACACACACACACACACACACACACACACATACCTACATACAATGCATGATTACCCAGCCATTAAAAAGAATGAAATGACATTTGCAGCAACGTGGATGGACTGAGAGACTGTCATACTAAGCAAAATATGTCAAAAAGAGAAAGAAAACACCATATGATATCACTCACGTGTGAAATCTAAAATACAAATGAACACATCTACAAAACAGAAACAAACCCACAGACATAGAGAGCCAACTTGTGGTTGCCAATGGGAGGGAAGGGTTGTGAGTTTTTGGATTAGCAGATACAAACTCTTCTATGTAGCCTGAATAAACAGCAAGGTCCTACTGTATAGCACAGTGAACTATATTCAATATCTTATAATGTCATAATGAAAGACTATAAAAAAGAATATATATATATAATGTGTATATTTGAGTCACTCTGCTGAGCAGCAGAAATTAACACAACATTGTAAATCAACTATACTTTAATAAAACTTTTTAAAAAAGGTACAATAAACAAGGTCAGTAAAGGAGAAAACAACACAGGACACTAAAACATCAAAGGAAAAAAGATTCAGTTCAGTTCAGTTCAGTCGCTCAGTCGTATCCGACTCTTTGCGACCCCATGAATCGCAGCACGCCAGGCCTCCCTGTCCATCACCAACTCCCGGAGTTCACTCAGACTCACGTCCGTCGAGTCCATGATGCCATCCAGCCATCTCATCCTCGGTCGTCCCCTTCTCCTCCTGCCCCCAGTCCCTCCCAGCATCAAAGTCTTTTCCAATGAGTCAACTCTTCGCATGAGGTGGCCAAAGTACTGGAGCTTCAGCTTTAGCATCATTCCTTCCAAAGAAATCCCAGGGCTGATCTCCTTCAGAATGGACTGGTTGGATCTCCTTGCAGTCCTACTCTGAGGTTGTGATTCACTGTTTTTTAATAGATGATAGTTTGAGCATGAGTGACCCTGTACATAGTTTACTGTACAACTCAGTAAAAATCCCTTCCCTGCCTACTCTTCTAACATTTTTACTACTAAAATAACACAATTTACTCAAAGTCTAAGTTGTGTGTGTGTTTACATGTGAAATACACATGCATATCTACACACACACACACACGCACATATTTTCTGTCTTCTTTCACCTTCTCTCACCCTCGTCCCTTTTCGCTCATTTTATCTCCTTTGCTTCTTAGTCTGTAAGTGAGTGAAGGAACTGTGTACACTGGTGTCTGCTTTAAAACATCCAGGACAGGCTTATTAGTGTTACAAAGCACAAGTTCATGTGTCCAATGCACAGTGAGGCCAAACAAACCAAAATGTCAGATTTTGGAGCATAGCAAAGTGTATTATAGGGCCAAGCAAGGAGAATGGGTCACTCATGCTCAAAAACCCTGGACTCCCTGATGGTTTTTGGGGAAAAGATTTTGATAGGCAAAATTTGGAGTGAGGGCTACAGTGGCTTTCTTCTGATTGATCGGTAGCAAGATAACAAGGTGATGCTCCAGGAATCTTGTGCTCAGCCTGAAGTTGCCATCCTCTACCTGGGTGGGTGGGGGCCTGAGTACCTACAGAAGAGCTCAGAGATATATTCTATATATTCCCTGAGCGGGAACCAGGACCTTGCCCCAAGACTGCACTGTTTTTTCACTGTTCCTCTCTTCTTCTTGTGTTCCTTCCCTTCTCTGATTAGCAGCTGTTTGAATCTGCCCTTTGGAACTCCAGAAAGGTCTAGGAGGTTGAATGTACCTATTTCCTACAAATAAGAAGCGGTGGGTGGGGTAGGGGACAGAAAGGATCTGTACTCTGGAGCCCCACAGAGTTCTGCTTGGTTTCCCTCCAGAAGTTGAAAGATGCAAGGAATGTCCCCCTCCGCTCCCCCACCAGAGATTCTGGAGGGAACTGGGCTCTGCTAACAGCTTAATTGAGGCCAAGTGAGACTGATTTTGAACTTCTGGCCTCTGAAACTGTGATAAGATACATTTCTCTTGTTTTAAGCCACTGTTTATGGCAATATGTTCTGGAAGTTCTAGGAAAGTAATATGTGTTGTGCTAAGTTGCTTCAGTTTTGTCTGACTCTTTGTGACCCTATGGACTGTAGCTACCAGGCTCCACTGTCCATGGGGTTCTCCAGGCGAGAATACTGGAGTGGGTTGCCATGCCCTCCTCCAGGGCAAATTCCCAACCCATGGATCAAACCCACATTTCTTATGTCTCCCGCACTGGCAGGTGGGTTCTTTACTACTAACATCACCTGGGAAGCCCAGGTAAGTAATATAGGGTGCAGCTAAATTCTGTGGCTGGCGTCAGGTAGAGTGGACAAGTACACCCTCCGAAGTTGTAATCCCTTCAAACCTGTCAGATCTCATTTTCAATTTCATAGATCCAATTGGCTGCTGGAGTGGACCTTCAGCAAAGCCTCTGAGGTTGAAAATTGGCATTCTCCTAAATGCCTGCAAGTGTAATGATGTATGGATATCTCTACCTGCCTGCCAGAACACAGCACCTGCGTGTACTACATGCTGAGCAACTCACAGGCAGAAAACACACACACACACAATCTGAAGATGATCCTACACATACCCCCTAGTATTCTTTGTGTCTGTGTTTTCCAGCCAAGCAATCCTAACCGATTGTTCCTCGTTTACATACCAATTCTTACGGAATGAATTCATATGAAAAAGTGAGGTCTGACCTATGTCCCAGATTTCACTCTGATCTAACCTAATTCTTTTGATTGTTGTTCAAATTTATGACACCCTTTTTGACCTCCTGAAGACCTAAAATATACGTCAAGTATTTAAATCTGTATATAAGGACTGATATTTTAAACATTTTTTTTTTCTATTTAGAAGAAAGTATGAGTTAACACTGACCCTGAGGTTTAAGAAATCCATGAAAAGTATTTCTGCTTTCCACTTTCTATTTCAAAGTTCCTGAAGATGAGTGTTAAAGAAAACGGCTATTTTGATAATTAATGTTCCTGTGAGGAAGGAATCTCAGGCCCCCCTTCCCTACACTGTGTCAGTGGGCTGTGTGTATGCCAAGGTAGTGTGAAATTCCCCTTGTCACATTGACCTCTGCTGGATGGAATGTCTCACCAGCTCAGTTTAGCTTAGAAACTTTATCCTGTTGCCTAAGGCTCTAGTCTAAAACCCTGCTAGACACTGACATATATGCAATACCACAGTAGAATAAATAGCTAGTGGAAAGCTGCTGTATAGCGCAGGGACCTCAACTGGGTACTCTGTGACAACCGAGAGGCGTGGGATGGGGGTGGGTGAGAGGGAAGGGATGTATGTGTGTATATATGGCTGATTTACTTGTACATCAGAAACTAACAATATTTACAATATTGTAAAGCAATTATCCTCCAATTAAAAAAATAAACCCTGCTAGAAAGCAGAGGGGACATAGGTAAAGAGGCAGAGGGAAGGTAAAAAGGCAGAGGGAATGGTGTGGAAGGAAGGAGGGAGAGGAAAATGAATGGAGGAAGGGAAGGCCAGAATACAGCAAGGCAGAGGTAAAAAGCAGGGAAATGCAAGAGGCAAAATGTTTGAAGTGCTGAGGAAGGAAATTCACAACCTGGTCATTCTTCAGCAATCTGTGCCTCCTCAAACACGGATGGAGCAATTCTGCTACCAAAGCAAACAGTTGGGTCTGCTTGCCTGTGTGCAATAAAGCCATCTACTGGGTTGTGGTGGAGGAAAGTGCAGTGCTTACTGCAGATGCTAAACAAGGAATCCAAGGCAGCTGGTGCTCAAAAAGCCTGAACTCCCCAGTGGGCTTCAGGGAGACTATATTTTTGGCTTTTGTCCAATTTGAATTTACTATTATTTATTTATTGAAGTATAGTTGATTTCATGTTAGTTTCAGGTATAGAGTAGAGCAATTCAGTTATATATGTGTGTGTATATATATATATATATATATATATATATATATTCTTTCTCAGATCCTTTCCCCTTAGGGATCATTACAAAATACTGAGTTTAGTTCCTTGTGCCATACAGTAAGTCCTGTTGGTTACCTATTTTATACACTGCTGCTGCTGCTGCTGCTGCTGCTGCTGCTGAGTCGCTTCAGTCGTGTCCGACTTTGTGCGACCCCGTAGACAGCAGCCCACCAGGCTCCCCCGTCCCTGGGATTCTCCAGGCAAGAACACTGGAGTGGGTTGCCATTTCCTTCTCCAATGCATGAAATTGAAAAGTGAAAGTGAAGTCACTCAGTCGTGTCCGACTGTTTGTGACCCCATGGACTACAGCCTACCAGGCTCCTCTGTCCATGGGATTTTCCAGGCAAGAACACTGGAGTGGGGTGCCATTGCCTTCTCCGATTTTATACACAGTGGTGTGTATATGTTAATCTCAGGGAAACATTTTTAAAGGCAAGATGAGGGAGTGGGGTCAGCAGGGTATGTTAAAAATTCTGATTGGTTGATAGTGAGGTAATTATCAACTGGTTACAGGGTGGTGTCACAGGGGTTAACATTATCAGTCCTTAGGTCTGGGGTTTACGAGCTCTTGATCATCAAGTACTTAACTTCTTCCATTTAGTGGGAGTTGTGTTAGGGGAAACACGCTGACTGAAACTGTCCACCCTGGCCAGGCACCATAGTAACCACTTGCATGAGTTATTTCACAATAGGACGTCATGGTAAGGAATATGGAAGTATTAGCCACCAGCAGCCAGAAGAGTCTGGGAAAGGTCAAAAGGAGACACCACGTGCCCTTCCACCTCCCAGAATCCTTCTCGCTGGCATCCATCGTGGCTGGGCAATGTGTGCACCACCAGGAAAGACCCAGAGTCAGAGTGATTGGTCAAAGACCACCCAGAAACTGATCCCATCACCATCAAACCCGAGACTGTGAGCCACGTGGCAGAGCAGCTCTCCTGGGGTCCCTGAGCCTCCTGGCTCTCCACCGCTGTGCCCCTTCCCAATAAAGTCCCTTGCTTTGTCAGCCTGTGTGTCTTCTTGGACGATTCATTTCCGAGTGTTAGACAAGAGCTCACTCCTGGGCCACTCCTGGAAGGGGTCCCCCTTCCTGCAACAGTTTGAGCATCAGTGAAACAACTCAGGAAATGTGTGTCAGACACTGTTCTCTGGGTACTTCAGAGAGGAGCTACAGCAGAGGAGCTGGGAGGAGGAGTTAATCCTGGGAAGGTCCCACAGTGTCTGCTCAGCTATAATTTGGCAGCTGTCTAGTTAGTTTGGTTATTTAATTAATTAAAGACACCGTCTACTATTTTGACTGTTTCTTTAGGTTGCCTGAATTACTCAGGTTGAATGTCTCCATGGACCAGGCATGTGAGCACTTAGTCTGTCTCCACTTATTAAGCATCCATTTCACTCTGGGCTCTGCAAACCCTGCCTGGAAGGAGCTAAAGTCAATGAATCCCATGAGGTGAGGTGTACACTGTGCCCAATGCCTCAAGAACCTAAATTGAGTATTTCATGATGGAGCTGAGAACTGGACTTTAAAAATCCCAACTGTATCTTCCAAAAACCTGTGCTCCTTGCTCGCAGCCTTTCAAGAGAGGGAAATATAAGGCACTGTGAGGCCAGCTCTTCCTCACGAGTCAGTTGCTCTGTGAGTGGCCTAAGTTTCTTCTCCTAACTTTTCAGCTTCCTGCCACTCCCAGGTCACAGGTTCCCGGTGTCCCGTAGGGGAATGAGAACACCAATGCTGCTGGCAGCCTCAGGCTCCTGTCCTGTGTGCCACCGAAGGCACTAGTCCCTCCGCCCCACTTTCTTTACCCTCAGAAGAATCTGGCCAGTGGGGCACCTTCTCAGACTTGTTTAAAAAAAATCGGGAAAACAAAAACCTCCCCATCCATCACTTCATGTCCTTCCTCTCTTTCTACTCTTTGCAATTTTATTCCCCCCCACCTCGGCTCAGCATTCTGCCTTTGAGAGTATGCTTCATAATGCAACTTGACTTAAATTATGACCCGGCTGCACTGTTTCTTTGAGCTGCTATTTCCCCTGCCTGTTCCAGCTGCTGAGCACAATTGCTACAGCTCAATTATTAAAGAGATGCTAAAAATAGCCAAGTGCAAGGCTGTCGACAAAGAAAAATCATTCAAACGCAGCAAGAGACACAACCTGGGTAGCCAGCGCTCACTGTTATTAGATCCTTAATTCTCCCCACCCCCTCTCCCTTTCTGCATCTCTTTTCTCTCTTTCACCAATAATAAAGTAATAGGCAGCTTAAAAGGTCCCTTTTCTGTACCCACAGGAATTTGCATAAGCTGATGACTGCTTTGCCACTGCAAAGACTCCTTAATAGAAAAGAACAGTCTTAACTTTAGGAGGCCCTTGCAAAGCTGAGGTGTGGAGGAATTTACAAATGATTCTTCTCCAGGCAGGTGGTGTGTGAGTCCCACCCAGGGAGGCCTGACCACCTCCAAAGTGTCCCTCTTCAGATGCATCCCTTTGAGCTGTTAAAATCAAGAGTTTTCCTCTTGGGGCTCATTTTATTATATATATATATATATATAATATATGTATATTTCTTTTAATAGTAGACATTAGAAAAATGATGAAAAAAATATCAGAAAAGACAGCTGCAAGTCTGGAGAGTTAGAGTATTAGTATTTCCCACCCCTTTTCCCCAATATACTATGTGACACTGTTAAACACAAATTACCTATCTGAGCTCTACTTTTCTTATATATTGTCAACTTAAAAAAAAAAACTGCACAGTGTTAGAGATTGGAATTAAGGGAGCTAAGGTTTATATGGGGTGAAATGAGGACTATAGCCCAGGAGATAGCATTTCAGATAGCTCTGAGAAACTGCTTCAAAGAAGCAGGGGGAAAGGTCAATGTATATGTGGATTTTGGTGCAGGGGCAGTATATGCAATCAAGGACATTTTTTTTGCAGAAGCTTTCTGCTAGTTCACAAAGAGAAGTTGTCACCATGAAGGAATTTAGTGCTTTTCTAGATAACGAGGAGATACAATAATTAGGCTAAAAAAAATCAGTTCCTGAAAATACATGACTATCTGAAGCCCTTTTTTTGCCACTTTTTCCTTCTGGCACAGAGTGTCTCATTCCTGTTCTCCACCCTGAACTCCTTTCAGGGAGTGTTGAAAGTCAGCAGCTGCAGCAGCTCATGATTTAATAATGGCAAGTGCCCATGGTAAGTGCCAATTTGGAGTTGACAGTATTCACTCACATACACACACGCACATACACATGTTAATGGAATATATTCCTTTTCTCATAAAAAAGAGAGGAAAGTTGTAGTTTGATTAGTTTGAGAGAACTGTACAATTTTCTGTGCCCAAGTTTCTATGTATCACTTTTCCCTCCAGGGAATTTTCCCAGTTAGTCTAAGGAGAGAGGCTGATAATTTGAGGAGAGAGCCGCTTCCAAGAGTCACAGAACCAGAAGAGTTTTCAGCAATCCCGTAACACTGGGAAGCAAAAATTGCATTTCTGGTCAAGGCATCCCAGGCTTAAGAGCGCAACACCCCAGAAAGAAGAGAAGTAGAAGTAAGTCCAATATCTTTGGTCTCTTTTTCTCTGAACAGTTGCTGATGGTAGTTTCCCAAAGAGAGAGGCCCCAGAAGCTATTCAGACAATGGCTGAAAACCAAAAAAGAATTTCAGCAGTTTCATAGTGCTGGGGATCGAAAAAATAGAGTTTAGTCAGATCCTGTCAAGGAGAAGGGACTCAATATGTCCTTCCGGTTCTCATTTGGAGTTCCTGGTGAATTAACACCATAGTTAAATCAGGATGGAAAGGGCCTCATCAGTACCTCAAATCTTATATAATGTTGAAGGGGAAGATCACAGTTGGAGGAGTGGCATTAGCTGACATTAAGACTAACTCTATGGGGACTTTCTTCACGGTCCAATGGTTAGGAATTCGCATTGCCATGCAGGGGACATGGGTGTGATTCCTGGCTAGGGAACTAGGGGTCCACACGCCACAGGACAACTAAGACCATGAACCACAGCCACTGAGCCCATTGCCACAGCTAGAGAGCACGTGTGCTACAACGAAGACCCAACGCAGCCAGATAACCATTAAAAATAAGTGCACAGGGTTAAAAGAGACTTAGTATAAAGCTGTACTAATGATGATGGAATGATATTAATAAATGAGTAGACAAATTAATCAACGGAACAGAATAAAGATTCCAGAAATAGACTCACATAAATATAGTCAACTGTTGGGAGCTTGGGATCGACATACACACACATATATAAGACAGATAATTAGTAAGAACCTACTGTATAGCACAAGGAAACTGTACTCAACAGTCTCTAATGACCTATATGGGAACAGAATCCAAAGAAAAAAATATGTTTTATATATATATATATACACATATATATACTACATATATATACACTGTAGTATATATATAGTATACATAGGATATGTATATATAGTATATATGTATATGTGTATATATAGTATATGTATATATAGTATATGTATATATATATATATATACTATAGGATATGTATATATACTATATATACATATATACATATATATAATATATATACATATATATAATATATATACTACATATATATATACACTATAGTATATATATATGTATATGTATAGTATACATATATGTATATATATAGTATATATATACTATATATATAGTATATATATGTATACTACATATATATACATATATAATATATATGTATATATATGTATGTATATATATAGTATATATATGTATACTACATATATATACACATATATATACTATATATACTACATATATATATACACTATAGTATATATATATACTACATATATAGTATACATAGGATATGTATATATAGTATATATGTACATGTATATATAGTATATGCATATATAGTATGTATACATATACTATATATATAGTATACATATATATACTATAGTGTACATATATATGTATAGTTGGTGTTCAGTCGCTTAGTCGTGTCTGACTCTTTGCGACCCCGTGGACTGCAGCATGCCAGGCTTCCTTGTCCTTCACCATCTTCTGCAGTTTGCTCATATGTGTATATATGTAACTGATTCATTTTGATGTATACCTGAATTTAATGCAACTTTGTAAATTAACTATTCTCCAGTGAAAAATAACTTGAAAAATATATAGTCAACTGATCACTGAACAAGGAGCAAAGGCAATGCAATGGAGCAATACATATATATGTATTATATATATATGGAGTTGTGACTCCTAAACAAAAAGTACTGGAAAACAAACAACAAAAAACGAATCTGCAGAGTCCTTATACTCTTAACATAAACTACCTTCACTTAACAATTCATCGAGATTATATGAATAATGACAAAACTATTATATAGTTCGTTTTCAAAAAAAGGATAAAAAAGATGGAACTTGAAACTTTAGGAATAAAAGAGAAGAACGAGGGCAGATTTGGTGAAGAAAAAGAGAAACAGCGCAGTGAAAATGCCTATGCAGTTGAGAAATAGATCCAAGAACTTATTATAACAACTTATTATATAATACAATGGGAATTTCAAGCAATGGGGAAAATAATTAATTCAATAAATTGTGTTTGGACAAGTTGAAGAGGTATGTAAGAATTCTATCTAACATCAAATTAAGTGTAGATGTATTAATATCCAACTGCAATAAAATATATTTATAAAAAATGAAAGTAGAGATGTAATTTTGGATTTCTGAAGATATTTCATATTATGAGAGTAGACTCCGAAATCATAATATAAAATGCTGATAGATTTTATCACCTAAAAACTAATGCTTCTCTTAACGTAAAATGCTCTGAGCAAATTTAAGAGTAAGTGACAAAGTGAAAGATTTATTTGACAAAGAAGGGTCAATCTTAAAGAAACATTACATGATATGTGTATGTATACACACACACACAATCTCAAACACTTATTTACCAAAAAAAAAAAAAAGGACTCCAGTAGGAAAAAATGGTGAAAGGATTTACACAAGTAACTAAACATAACTGTAAATCAGTGTTAAATTTATAATGATATTTTCTTACTTAAGATAAATCAAAAAGTAGCAGAGCTACCCCATGTTCAGTTTCTGGCTTTTGGCTAAGATAAAATTATTGATTAACCACTAGTGCCAGGGACAGAGCAAGGTAATACACAGACTCACATAAGTTAGAATTACAAACTAGTGCAAATTTTGTAGAAGGCAGTTTGCTGAAAGGTAATAGAAGCCTTAAAAATTCATATTCCCTTTAACTTAAAGTTCCTTTTCTAAGTTTACTTCAGTAAGTGATGAAGCAAAATACTCTTTGAAAATCTGTATAAAATAACAAATAAGGGAGAATCTCTAAAGTAAAAGTAAACACTGGATTAGAAAAATACATTAAAAAATATGATGAACCACTAAGAGACTTAAATACATAAAGCTCTAAAAGGCAGTAGGTTGATATAGAAACTCATTATTTGCTATATATTTATCTGAAAAAATAAAATTAAAAATAATCCCTAACATATATCATTTAAAGCAAAAAGGAATGTACATAAAAACTAATGTTTATACATAATAGACTGAACATATTTTTCTCTTGTTTTTGCTTATATATTTTAAAATATTTTTTCTTCAAAACTTAATCATAAAGCACAATGAATACAAACGAAGTTTGTAAAGTTTGAGAAATATCATCTGAACAAACCATGTGTGTTAAGAACTGAGATACCCTATCTCGTGCTTATACTTTCAGTGGAAACACCCATAAACCGGTCACCATGTCACAGTGACTTCCTAAGACTTGGTTTAACTTGCTGAGATGAAAAAAAAAAACAAAACAAAAAACAGAAGAGAAGCACAATTAATTCATCCAAGTTTAAAACCTCCAGGGTCACCAATATTCAGTGACCCAAGAATTCTACAATGTATCTGACTGCCACAGACACAAGCCTGAGAACTAAAATAACTCCAAGGATAAACTCATTGAAATAGCCAGTATCCATATTCATCCAGGAGGATACGTTTTCGCTGATTCTGGGAACAGCATCTGTACATTTCATGCTAGCATCTGGTGTGAAGATTTTTAAGAATTTCCCATCACCAGCTTATAGCTATGCTCTTCGGTGAGGATGCTGAGTCCCATCCTACCTTTATAATATATTGTGAAATCAATACAATTCAAGCAGAACATCATTCTCAGGAAGCAGAAACATCAATCATTGCTCCAAATTTGAAGTCTTCTGATGTTTTTGTCTCTGCAGTTTCCCAGTGAAAGTCCCTTTGCTTTAGCTTTTCTTTAGCTTTTCTTTCTCAGAGTCTGTGATGTAATCTTACTGGTCACCAAGGATAGAATGAAGGCAAAAGTGGAGAATGGCAGGTAATTGGAAGAGAAAGCAAAAAAGAAACTGAAGTACATTGCTTTGTTATTTATAATTCAGCCTCCTGGTTACGGGACATGGCTGAAATGCTTCCCAGTGAAGGACAAAGGGGACAAAGGAAGTTGCCAGATCACAACACAAGCTTCTTTAACTGGTTGGGATTCCTCATGAGTCTCACAAACCTTCCAGGTAGCAAAAACCCAGAGGAAATGTGTCTTCAGAACAGAGGGCCTATAAGATTTGATAAAGCTTTGGGCAACACCTGCAGGCCTGTCTGCTAAGTCACATCAGTCATATCTGTCTCTTTTGTAACACCATGGACTATAGACCATCAGGCTCCTCTGTCCATGGGCTTCCCCAGGCAAGAATACTGGAGTGAGTTGCCATTCCCACCACTCTATTTATTTCAGAGGCTCCCAGCTCTCACCCCTCCTGCGTCCCTCACTGTCTTTCCCAACATGTAGCTAAATAAACATCCTAATTCCATATTTAGAAGGCTCAAGATGGTAACCACATAGGACGGAGGCACAGACACTGACATTTCATAAAAATAAGAAAAAGAAAAAGCAGAGGGGCAAAAATAAAAGGGAACGCATATCAGAATAATAATATTTACTCCAGGAGACAAATGAGTTCATACACTCTTCCACAGTGCCAGAAAAAAGTCATGAAAATATATTTTCCCCGAAAAGGGGGATCAAATGACTGATATCGACAAATTAATATAGGATGATCAGACAACCAAAGGTGATCAAAATGAGCTCAACAAATCTGGACAGAAACTGAAAAGAAAAATGAATCCACTTCAGAGATGAAAGCCACACCAAGAGAAAGTAAACGAGAAATGAAGTCTGTGCTCACAGTCGGTACTTTCTGGGAAATGTGAAGAAGTTACATGAAATAAGAAAGAAAAGGGAGAGGAAGAGAAAGCGTGAGTAGATAAGAATGATAAGGAAGAGAGATAAAGGAGAAGAAAAATATATGATACTATTCCTGGAAATGAAAATGAAATAAATAGAAGCAGGGATAGAAACTTCAACAATTCCAAGATAGCACTTATGCGAGAGAGATTTATATCTACATATCAAAGAGGAACATGGTTTTCTAATATCAACTAGCATCAAAACCACAGAGTGACACAAAAATTTTGTATCTAACCAAGTCATGTGTCAATTGTAGAAACTATGGCCTGATAAGGTCAAACATGAAGGGTTTAGGCAATGTGCTATAGGTAAGCCTTTCTTGAATAGTTATCGTTTTAAAAGATACTATAAAATGAAGTACTCATATTCAAAAGATGAGTGAAAGTAAGGAACTCAAAAATGCCCAAAGTTTGGTAAAAGAACTAGCATTGTGTATTAACTTATTTGAATATTAAACTGAAACTAACATATTCTGTGAATGTGGGTAGAAAACCAAATATAAATTCTATAAATCATGATGCTGCTAAAATAATCATAACACTAACCAAAAATTAGTGGAGGAGAAAAAGCTAGCAGAGTCAGTTCAGAGTTATCATTACTAGGAGAAAAGTAAATCTTAAAGCACTGAAGCAGAAAAAAACAACAAAAAAGTAGAATGACCCTAAATTCCAGACATTACTTGGAAGTTTCATATTTTAAATTAAGAAGTAAAATTTGGGAAAAAAAATATCTCTTATCTATCTTGTTGTTATTGTTGTTTCATCACTAAGTCGTCTCCGACTCTTTGTGACCCCATTGACTAGTCTGCCAGGCTCTTCTGCCACATGGGATTCTCCAGGCAACAAAACTGGAGTGGGTTGCCATTTCCTTCTCCAGGGGATCTTCCCAATCCAGGGATCGAGCCTACACCTCCCACATCTCCTGCACTGCAGGTGAACTTTTAACCAACGAGACAACAGAGACAACAGAGAAGGTCGTGTCTTCTATTTATCTCCCTGAAGCAACAGAAAAAAGCAATGTGAATTCTATACATTTTCTACCCTCAAGGCAGAGTATGGAGAGAGCCAGAGAATGGAGGAATTCCATTCAAACAGCTGAGATAAGATTTTAAACTTGTACTCTGGTCTAGCCCTTTCTTAGAGAGTAGGAAATGGGTCTGGGTCTGGTTGGAAATAGTTATTCTCCATCTTAGCCAGGGCCATAAGGGGATTTTTCTTTCTTTACCTGAAGAACCTGGTGGAATTCCTGATGGAGGAGCCTACATTTGTATTGGAGCCTCTCCTAACACTGCTTTCCCAGGATTTACACACTTTATTGCCTTGCACACTCAGCCTCCAGCAATTCATGAAGATAACCATATATGTTCTTATTTATTTGGCTGCACCAGGTCCCAGCTGGGGCATGTGGGATCTAATTCCCTGACCAGGGATTGAAACTGGGCTCCCTGCATTGGGAGTACAGAGTCTTAGCCACCAGACCACCAGGGAAGTCCCCCATTTAAATTCTTACTAGTCCAAGGCCACAATAACTTTCTCCCACAGCTTCTTCTCCAGCTAAGCAGACCTTGGTGCCATATCTCTCTGGATGCACTGTCTTCCTAGCTTTGGGCCTGATGATCAGCTTTGGACCTTGGTTCTGTGAATGTGCTCATCCTCAGTGGTTTCAGCTGTGTCCTACTTTTATGACTCTACGAACTGTAGCCCAGCAGGCTCTTCTGTCCATGGGCTCTCCAGGCAAGAATACTGGAGTGGGTTGCCATGTCTTCCTCCGGGGCATCTTCCCAACCCAGAGACTGAACTCTCATCTCCTGTGCCTCCTGCTTTGCAGGCAGATTTTTTACTGCTGAGCGGCAAGTGAAGCCCGAGTTCTCTGATGGTCCTAGGAAAACTAAGGACAAGACTGTCAACTTCCATGCGTTGCAATAGCCCTTTACCTACCAAGAGGAATACAAAAGAACCATCGTTTCTTTAGCTACTTTTTGAAGGTTAATGTTAAAAGATTTCTATATTTTTAGAGTTTGTGATTGGCTCTAATCACTAATGGAGCCATAATCCAAAAATCAATGTCAAATAAACCAAAAGATATGCTTTGTCATGTCTGGTAGATACAATTATGTCTGTTCTTTTGGTCTTTTGATCCTAGTAGACAGATAGGTGGGAAAACAAACAAACAAACAAAAAAAAACCTTTGGAGAGAAATGTTTAAGAGCAGAGAGGATTTTTACTTATCCTTGCATATGGGAGACAACCAAACCAGCTCCCACTACATCCACTTAACCAATTCATGGAAGATTTAACTCTTAGATCCATGAGTTTGTGTCACATGCAAATACTGACTGAACACTTTACACATGGGATTAACTCCAGGTTCACACAGGACAGCAAAATAGCTGGTATTTCAATTATTGTTGCAATGAATGTATAAATGATATTGGAGAGACTAGTCACCTTAAAAGTACTGAGATAGACTCTACGAACCCAGTATATCTTTCTACCTATTATTTTCTCTTAAGAGTGTCATTTTAAAATAAATGGTGGCAGGACTTCCCTCATGATCCAGTGGTTAAGAATCTGCCTTCCAATGCAGGGGATGTGGGTTCGATTCCTGGTGGGGGAACTAAGATCCCACATACTGCAGGGCAACTAAGCCCTTGCACCACAGCTAGTAAGCACACGCACCACAACTAGAGAGACCACGTGCCACAAACTAGAGAACCCATGCACTCTGGAGCCCCCGTCGCAACTGGAGAGGAGTCCACGTGTCATAACTGAGAACTGACGTAGCCAAAAACAAATTAAAAAAATAATAAATAATAATAAACAACAAATCTATTTCTAGATTAAATTTAAACAGGCACGCGGTTGTCATTTCTCGCAATGTATTTACTACACTTTTGTATGAAGGTCATACTGGCCCCATGAAACAAACTAATCAGCATGTCCTTTTGTCTCTTTCCTAGAAAAGTTTGTGTGGGACTGAATTGATGCTTTTGAACACGTTGGAGAAGGCTCTTGAGAGTCCCTTGGACTGCAAGGGGATCTAAACAGTCCATCCTAAAGGAAGTCAGTCCTAAATATTCATTACAAGGACTGATGCTGAAGCTGAAACTCCAATACTTTGGCCACCTGATGTGAAGAACTGACTCACTGGAAAAGATCCTGATGCTGGGAAAGATCGAAGGCTGGAGGAGAAGGGGACGACAGAGAATGAGATGGTTGGATGGCATCACGGACTCAATGGACATGAGTTTCAGTAAACTCCAGGAGTTGATGATGGACAGGGAAAGACTCTTGAGAGTCCCTTGGACTGCAAGGAGATCCAGTCCATCCTGAAGGAGATCAGCCCTGGGATTTCTTTGGAAGGAATGATGCTAAAGCTGAAACTCCACTACTTTGGCCACCTCACGTGAAGAGTTGACTCATTGGAAAAGACTCTGATGCTGGGAGGGATTGGGGGCAGGAGGAGAAGGGGATGACAGAGGATGAGATGGCTGGATGGCATCACTGACTCGATGCACATGAGTCTGAGTGAACTCCAGGAGATGGTGATGGACAGGGAGGCCTGGTGTGCTGCGATTCATGGGGTCGCAAAGAGTTGGACACGACTGAGTGACTGAACTGAACTGAACTGAGGGAGGCTTGGCGTGCTGCAGTCCATGGGGTCCCAAAGAGTTGGACACGAGTGAGCAACTGAACTCAGCTGATGACTTCACTGTTTGATAAAATCCACCAGTGGAGTTGCGGGGCCCAAAAGTGGTCTTGTACTTTTTATGTCTGGATGGTCCAGGAAACAGTCTTTTCACCTTGAAATTCAGTTGATCTCTAATATCATGTTTCATTTGTGCAGATTAATTTTTGCCTCACTTAGGTGAATAATCACTGTATATAGCATTCAGCAGAGAGTCCAGGAAACATACCAAAACAGTCATGTTCATCACCTCATACACAGTGTGAATGAAGTCTGAAGCCAGTGTTTCCTGGTTAGGTACCCTCACCATGTACTTTAAAACTTCAGGGATGAAGTATCTTAAAGCAGGGTTCCCCAACCTCCGGGATCTAATGCCTGATACTGTGAGGTGGATCTCATGCGATAATAATAGAAAATGAAGTGTACAATAAGTGTAATGTGCTCGAATCATCCCCAAACCATCCCCCACTGCCATCTGCGGAAAAATTGTTTTCCACAAAACTGACCTTGGTGCCAGAAAGATTGGTGACCCCTGCTATACACACACACACACATACACACACACACACGAGTGTATCACAAGTTTCATTACAAGCAGTGGCTTAAAACGAGAGAAAAAGGTACGCACAGAAAGCAGGAAAAGTATCTTTTATTTTCTGATTCAAGCATATTTTGGGCTAAAGGAAATGTCAGCAGACAAAATTCTTTCTTTTATTCCAATTTTATGCAAATCCTCTTTACTTTGGTGGAGATAGTAATAAGGAAAAATCCTGCACACACACACCGAAAGGCAGAGGACACCAACAAAGCATCTATTCTTGGAGCTCCCAGATTACTCCCTTCCTCATTCTTCTTACCAGCCTAACCTTCTATACAAACCCACTCTCTTTTCTTTCAAACTCATCCTTTTGAAGCAAAGAAATAGAGAGAGGGTAAGAGATCTTGATAAGGTGGCAATCTGCCACGTTGGCCCGAGTCCCAGCTGGAGTCAGTGAGGGATTGTGTTAGCTGATCACAATTCCAGAGTAGAGAGAAAAAAAGTTGTGTTTTTTTTTTTTAATGCAGGTGGCAGTTTCAAAGTTCACACTCTTTGAAGTGCCTGGCTGCACTTCTCAATTTTTTTTTATTCAAAAGATTCTGCAAAAAGAAACTGTAAATTATTATAGTTCTAAAAGTATTATGAGCTATTTAAATGTCAGCATTTGAATCCCTATGTATGTTTGCTGTGGGTCCTGAAAAAAAAAAAAAAAGCTCACTCAATTCTCTCTTTCTCTTTCCTCTCTTGAAATAATTGGAGACCGGCTTAAATCAATGACCACGTCTAAAATCCAGACCTAGATTGTACTGGGACATTTAATACTATGACATGGACTGTCAGAGAGTTAGATAATGATTGATTATAGAAAGACTTAAGAGAAGTCCTCTAGGTCTTGATTTATATAACTGTGTACACCTTCTGGCCTGAAGCACTTCCTTGCATGCAAGATGTAACCAAGGATGAACAAAGTTGTCTGTCTTCATGACATGGAACCTCTGTGTGAGGTCAGACCATCCATCAGTTGAGTAACATATAGCTGTTGAGTGCTTGCGTGCTTGCTTAGTCATGTCAGATTATTTGCGATCCTATGAACTGCAGCCCATCATGCTCCCCTGTCCATGGGATTCTCCAGGCAAGAATACTGGAGTGGGTTGCCATTCCCTTCTCCAGGGGATCTTCCCAACCCAGGCAGGGATTGAACCCAGGTCTCTTACGTCTCCCGCACTGGCAGGGGGGTTCTTTACCACTAGCACCACTTGGGAAACCCGCTGAGTGCCTACTATGGGCTAAAAAGACCATTATTCTGTCGGTCACTGTTTCACATGTTTCACACTTATTCTTTGAAACAGTACATATTATGTTTTTACAGCAGAAATTCTGGTTTGCTTTGGAAAATTTTCTTACAATTTTAAATATAGCTTAACCCCAGTATGCCTAACAAAAATATCATCTAAGATCTGTACAATAAAGTCATCTATAATAAAACCAGTAATATAATAAACATATTTATTACCCTTTTTAGATATTACTAAAATGTAACCAGATATTCATCTTAAATCAGATTATAGAGTAGATAGATACAGCAAAGTTCTCTTTCCTGTCTGCTGAATTCAATGAGAAAAATGTGAAAAATAATTTCATGAAAGATTTCCTTTTTTGAGGGGAAGGATGGCATTTGTTTACAGATTTTATCTCAAGAGCCAGTGTGTATACCTTCAACTGCTTTCTAATATAAATTAATGACAGCATCCGCTTCTGCGGCAGGATTATAACACTGTTTCTAAGTACTTATTTGCCACTATTTCAAGGTGGTTGTAGTTATATATTGCTGTGTAATGACCTCTCTGCTCCCCCAATTTATTATAGTCGCTCACAAGTCTGTGAGTTGCAGGGGTTCTCTGCGAGCATCCTGCTTAAGAGCTCTTATGTTTAATATTTGTCTTCCAATGGTCCCTGGGGTTAGTATCATGCAAAATCTCTGTGGGGCTGGATGGCTTCTCGGCATCCATATAGGTCTCCTGTGTGGAATCTGGGTTTCTCACAGTCTCGTGGCCGAGATCCCAGAGGTGGCAAACAGAAAGGAGTGGAAGGCTTTAAATCACACGAGGTTGCATATCCTACTGGTGAAAGCGGTCACAGACCTTTCTGTCTTCATGGGGAGAGGAGATAAATCCCTAGTCTTGATGGAAGGAGGGCCAGATAATCTGTGGTCAGCTTAGATTCAACATACAGTTCAGCTGAGCACCAGTTTGAATCTGGCACTTTCTAAACGACTACATCTGCAGGAGCAGTGATGAAAATATCCCTAATAAGAAGGTTAACTCTTCATCGGGACCTGAAACAGAGAGGGGCCGACAGTTGTAATGATCATTGATCTTTCTCTTAACTTAGCTACTTTCTAACACATGCTTCTGTGGCCTTTTGCAAGTCAATTTAGACCGATTTTCTGGGTCATATTTCATGACACTCTTTAATAGGCATTTTACTGATGTCAAAGTACAGAGTTTCTACTGTGATTCCTGCTCTTCACATAAGAAGAAATGCTTTTAAGGGAACAATGATAATTTGTTTTTGATTTAGACAATTAAACATAGTCAATCCAAGTCCTCTCATTACTGCTTCTGTAGACAAGATAATATATTTTTTTTACCCTTTATTAACTGTTCACAACTTCTCTTAACTTTTTTTTTTCACAGTGAAACTTTCATTACATTAACCCTCATGAAAAAATAGGGCAGATTTTAAGTCAGTTTGGCAGATTCAGAAACAAAACGAACAAAAAGCTCCCTTTGCCACTGTACTGATTAGGGTCATTTTTAGCAGCGTTGACTAATGAGTTGTCAGTAGCCAAAAGAATTTAATTCCCAATTACAACCCAAGTATGTATGGTGAATTAAATGAAAATTTGTTATGTTTGTAGAAAACACTGCTTTTAATTTTTATTTTCTTTCAAATACTCTAGCCCTGTCTTCCATGGAAAGACATAGACTCATAGGGCTGTGCATTTCACTTTTGGCTCAGAATAAATGAGAAGATCCATGATGACTCATTATGAGATGTCTGCCTTATAAGGGACATTGCTATGTACTATTAGCATATATCTAAGGGCCTGGAGAATCCCATGGGTGGAGGAGCCTGGTAGGCTACAGTCCATGGGGTCGCTAAGAGTCGGATATGACTGAGCGACTTCACTTTCACTTTTCACTTTCATGCATTGGAGAAGGAAATGGCAACCCACTCCAGTGTTCTTGCCTGGAGAATCCCAGGGACGGGGGAGTCTGGTGGGCTGCGGTCTATGGGATCGCACAGAGTTGGACACGACTGAACCGACTTAGCAGCAGCAGCAGCAGCAAGGGAAATAATAAAGTCGTAGAGGGCCCCAAAGCCAATTACAGTGCAGTGGGTCATTTACAAGTGAGCACATCTAACACAGAACAGGGGTTTACGTTGGAATTAGTTACTGTCTTTGTGTGTTCTAAAGTCTGGAGTGAACTTTCTGTGATTTCATAAGACTGAGTGAATAAATATTTCAGGGAATAAAGTTTTGACTTAGAGTTTAAAAATATATATTATAGTAATAACATATTGCATTATTATATTACTAATATTATATAATACTGATATATTATAACGAGCTTCCCTGGTGGCTCAGAGGTTAAAGTGTCTGCCTCTGATGCGGGAGACCCGGTTTCGATCCCTGGGTTGGGAAGATCCCCTGGAGAAGGAAATGGTAACCCACATAAAACATACATAATATATATTATATTTGTATATAGAACATATATACATTATATATATATAATATATGAAAATATATAACTACTAATTCAGTTCCAGAACAGAATGGAATCTTTTGAGAGTTAGAAAGTTTTCTACTTTATGGAGTTTTCCAGAAGAAAACTTGGGAAGGAAATTATGAAACAATTTAAGCAAAAGCCATCAACTGGATTAGGGGCCTACTTTTTTTTTTAAAGATGTTTTTGGATGTGGACCATTTTTAAAGTCTTTGTTGAATTTGTTATAATATTGTTTCTGTTTTACATTTTGGTTTTTTGTCCGAGAAACATGTGGGATCTTAACTCCCAGTCCAGGGATACAAATCCCAACATGTCTGTATAGTTACAATGAAGTGATCAAAAGGGATACAGAGGGAGAGTGAGGCCCTGCTACATTGATGTTCCTAAGAGGTTGTGCACAAGTAAAGGGGAGGCCTAAGCAAGGAGAACAATCAAGGCTCCATTGTAATAGGAAAGGAGGCAGATTTTCAATGGGGGTTCGTACGGAGGTATGGATATGTGTCTTACAAAAATTCTCTTCTAATTGGTTGCATTTTGTCAGTGAAGGAGCAAGTTCATCATCTGAGAATGAGGCTGTGAAGAGGATGGGAGAAACAAATATTGTAGGGAGAGAGGGTCCTTGCAGAGCAGCATTATAAATCCACTTCAGATTACTGGCTAAGACCCGTCAGCACACACCTGTTTTTCTACCAACAAAACTTGGGAGTGGACACATAGACCAGGTGGAAACTTGCATCTTACTGCAGTTACTGGATTTCCAAATAAGTATATAATAAAGTAAGAGGTTGCTCAGATGGTAAGGAATCTGCCCACAATGTGGGAGACCCAGGTTCGATCCCTGGGTCAGGAAGATCTCTTGGAGAAGGGAATGGCTACCTACTCCAGTATTCTTGCCGGGAAAAATCCATGGACAGAGGAGCCTGATGGGCTATAGTCCATGAGATCACAAAGTCAGATACAACAGAGTGACTAACAGTTTCACACACAAGAAAAATAAAAAAGTTAACTGAAGATGTAACATTAACTGTGGAATCTATATTATATAATGAAACACGTGAAAGTGTGAGAAGCTGAGGATCAGAATAAAAGGTGATGAGATCAGTAATGAATGTTTCATGAGTCCCAGTGGGGATGAAGGATGGTTGCTGGTAGGTACTGAATGAAGTGAACTGGAGAGATGATAGGTTGAGTTTGAGATTGTAAATTGACTCTGATCACTGCAATGGTTGTGACCATGGCTCATTAGGGTGGAAGACAAGTTCATTTGAGGAGAGGAGGTCAAAGAAGTGAAGACTGTTATACTAGAAGCTGATGTGAATACTGGCATCAGCAAGGACTGAGGCAGGCAGAGTATATAGGAGAGTGACAGCAATGCTAGAGCTAAAATCAAGAAAGGGAGTGAATATCCTGAGTCCTGGATATCCTAGTTTATTCAGCAGCTTAAGATAATGGATGCTATATGAAGATCTTAAACTTTTGTTTTTGAGATGTTTTTAACGTGGACCATTTTTAAAGTGTTTATTGAATTTGGCACAGTATTGCTTCTGCGTTATGTTTTTGTTTTTTGGCCATGAGGCATGTCGGATCTTATTTTCCTGACCAGGGGTTGAACCCCCACCCCCTTCTTTGGAAGGCAAAGTCTTAACCACGGGATCAGCAGGTAAGTGCCCCATCTTAAATTTAAAGCTGGCTTTAAGTGGAGAGGAAAGAATCATCTAAAAAAATTTATGAGGGCCAAAGAGCCCTGATCTTACCCATTTTCTATTACTGCATGCTTTTCCTAGAAGTTAGAGTTGCTGCTGATATTCTCTAGAGGGAGAACTCAGGACATTCTAGCAATATTAAAAAAAAAAACAACATACACTCCTCCATTGAATCTAATTTTAAGGGGGAGAAAAAGAAAGCAACGTCCCCTTCCTATTTTCCCTCCTCCTCACATTTCAACCCCAACAAACAGAGAAGACGACTGCCCCTCACAGAGCCGGCTATTCCTATGGGCAGGCTCGTTAGCTCTCATGCTTTCTCACACCCTGGTCCTCCTCCTGCCATCAGCACATGCGGCTCAGATAGTATGGCAGTGCTCTGAGTCACAATCTAATGGTGAGCCTTCTGCACTCAGAACTTATTTGGCGGTGAGGCTCATTATAAATAAGATCCTTTTATCAGTAGAATTGAAATTCCCATTACTTGTTACAGGTGCTTAAATAGCTACAGTTTAATTAACTAATGAGTATTTCTGAGGACAGTCAAACGGCATCTTCTAAATTGTGTTTTCACAGGCAGTCACCCAGGTAGCTCTGGGAACAAGTCGGGAGGCTGTGGCATGCTCAGCTGCCTGGTCCCAGCCCTGAAGGGAGATACCCTGGTACCTGAGAGAGCTCTCTGGATTTATGTGTACCCCGAAAACTTTGACCTCTATCTCCATGTCACTAAACTGCCATTTTGCAATATTTGTGCACTTCATTTTGACTTAAGGTTTTACACGTTCTTCTCGATTGGGGCATTATGAGATCAGGCTAAGATTCTTTAGACGTTATTATGACAAATTTTTCTTAAACTGAGATGTTAGGAGCCATCAACCCATCTAAATACACATTTAGTATTAGTTGAAAAGTGCCGAATTTCACCAAAAGATGCCAAAGTGTTCCAGAAAGGCGTCCAAGGATAAATATGAAGTACTGTCTTTTTTATAGCTCTTGATAACAGGGGGTTAATTTTAAGGAAACGAGAAAAACCTTATACAATGTTTACATCTACACGAAATAGTTCTCTTTGAGTTAGCCTTGGGAAACTTAAGCCAGACCTAAACTACCAGCTAAATAGTCCTCCTCACATCCCTGCCAGGCAGACTGGTCTTAAAGTGATTATATTACCCTGGAAACTCCATGATTACTATGGGGAGAAAAATTCATGTGTATAAATGGGCACATATATTGACATGCTTGCATATGTAAGTGCCTCAGTTAATTGTTACTTATTTGTGTGTGATTTTTGCATACATCACTCACACGTAATTTTCTTAAAAGGCTGTACTGCCTTTGTGGAAACAAGAATCATTGCTGAGTATTAGTTCCTATGTTTATTCATTATATTGCTTTTATTTCGGTTCAGTTCAGTTCAGCCGCTCAGTCGTGTCTGACTCTTTGTGACCCCATGATTCGCAGCACGCCAGGCCTCCCTGTCCATCACCATCTCCCGGAGTTCACTCAGACTCACGTCCATCGACTCAGAGATGCTATCCAGCCATCTCATCCTCTGTCGTCCCCTTTTCCTCCTGCCCCCAATCCCTCCCAGCATCAGAGTCTTTTCCAATGAGTCAACTCTTTGCATGAGGTGGCCAAAGTACTGGAGCTTCAGCTTTGGCATCATTCCTTCCAAAGAAATCCCAGGGCTGATCTCCTTCAGAATGGACTGGTTGGATCTCCTTGCAGTGCAAGGGACTCTCAAGAGTCTTCTCCAACACCACAGTTCAAAAGCATCAATTCTTTCTCACTCAGCCTTCTTCACAGTCCAACTCTCACATCCATACATGACCACAGGAAAAATCATAACCTTGACTAGACGGACCTTAGTCGGCAAAGTAATGTCTCTGCTTTTGAATATACTATCTAGGTTGGTCATAACTTTTCTTCCAAGGAGTAAGCGTCTTTTAATTTCACGGCTGCAGTCACCATCTGCAGTGATTTTGGAGCCCCCCCAAATAAAGTCTGACACTGTTTCCACTGTTTTCCCATCTATTTCCTATGAAGTGATGGGACCGGATGCCATGATCTTCGTTTTCTGAATGTTGAGCTTTAAGCCAACTTTTTCCCTCTCCTCTTTCACTTTCATCAAGAGGCTTTTTAGCTCCTCTTCACTTTCTGCCTTATGATTATACAGTGGAAGTGAGAAATAGATTTAA
>NW_024070193.1:50811789-50819736 GCF_014754425.2 Oryx dammah
TCTAGGTCCTTAAATCTATTTCTCACTTCCACTGTATAATCATAAGGGATTTGATTTAGGTCATACTGAATGGTCTAGCAGTTTTCCCTATTTTCTTCAATTTGAGTCTGAATCTGGTAATAAGGAGTTCATGATCTGAACCACAGTCAGCTCCTGGTCTTGTTTTTGTTGACTGTATAGAGCTTCTCCATCTTTGGCTGCAAAAAATATAATCAATCTGATTTCGGTGTTAACTCATTAAAAAAAAGAAAAGACAAAATAACAATAAAAAGAAAAGGACCAGAGAGAAAAGCTGGGGGTGTTAGAGTTATTTTAATAACTGTATCTGGGCTGTCTTAGCTTTTCCTCTGCCATTAGTCTGTAGAATAACCAATGACTCAAGAACTTTCTTATTCAGGATTTTCTCTTTAAAATGCTTTTGGCATAGGGCTTCAATTCAGGAAATGATCTCATTTGGCAAGTTTTGGAGCATTTAAAATTCTGTACATCTTTCTCATATTTTACAAAACTTAGCAAATTTTGGTATGTGTACCTGAAAGCAAGAGGTTATCCAGTGGAGTTGTAGATGATTTATTTTTCAGTAATACAAATATGATGTGGTTCAGGGAAGTTCCTGACCTATCACTGTAGAATAAAGTTTATGTCAGCATTTCTCATTTACATGTGTATGTATCTAAAGATAAAAGTATAAATAATGGATATGTATCTGAAGCCTGGGTACCTCTAAAGATATTCAGGATATGATTGAGGGGAAACTCAAGTCCCAGTAGGTATCTTTTCCAGTGACGCTTGGGTGTGGGTTAAGAGGATATAACTTCTGCTCTTTTGGTTACTGAGGTTAAGAGGATATAACTCTGCTACTCCTGTAAGTAGCAAAGATTCTCCATGGTATAGCAAGGAGCATTTGCTACATTAAGAATCAAATGTGTGAACGTTCCAGTTTAGTTCCAGTGTCTCCACTAAACTTCCTTCCATTACTGAAAGCACCCTAAGCCTCTTGGTTGGTTCTGTACTAGCCAGCACTATGTGTTGCTGTTAACACTCCTCCTGGGCCACCCTCTTCCCTTACCTGTTCAAGACAACCACGTAATTTTTACCTCTGTCAGAAAGAAACTGTTCATACCCTACACTAACCTTGAGAGACTTTCCTGGAGAACCCTGCCTTAAATTTTGATAGCTGATAGTTCATATTTAAAGAGAAAAAAATAAAGCCTGTCATGTAGGCTACATTGTTTCGGATCTAAATTCCACACTTGAAATAACCCATCTTTCCCCCAAATTAAACAGGTTCAGAAAGCAGAGTTGTTTTTGCCTGAACCTACTAACTAGCAAAATATAAAAGGGCAGATATTTCTACTAATAGTAGGTATAATTTTAAGTTTGTCCATAATTTTGTAACATGTAGGGGAAAAGAGAGGCTTCTTGACCTCTACGGAAATTGCTCTAAAATCAGACATCGAGGTGATATTGAGATGCGTTGCCGCTGGAATAGTGATTGATTACTGGGAGCACCTTGACTGGCTGGTTCTGGCTTGAGGTCTTTCCTGAGGTGTGATGAAGCTGTCAGCTGGGAATGTAATTGTTTGAAGACTTCCAGACTCATGTGGTTTTGGCAGGCCTCGGTTCCTGTCTGGCCATAGGCTGGAGACCTTATTTTCTTGCCACATGGGCCTCTCCATAGGCTGCCTGGGTGTCCTGAAGTCATGGCAGCTGGCTTCCCGAGAGTGAGATATCCAAGAGACAGAGAGAAAGAAATCTAAGATGGAATCTACAGTCTTTGATAATCTAATATTAGAAGGTGTTACTCACCTAATATCAGAAGGGGTTACTGAGCCCAAGCTCATACTGCTTGTCACACAACTGGCCAATAAATTGAGAGATAAGCTGTTGAGCCAAGGAATAGCTGCTTTATTTGGAAAGCCGGAAGACTGAGAAGATGGTGGACTCATGTCTCAAGAACTCTTACCTGAATTACAACTCAGGCTTCTTTGATACTAAGAGGGAAAGGGGGTGGGGGTGGCTGGTTGTTGCAAACTTCTTCGGGGTCAGAAGCGTTTGTTCTTGCATCTGTCCATGTAGGGCAGGTCACCATGTTCCTGTAACTTCTCTAAGAAGAAGAATGTTATTCTCTGTTGTGCAACTTTATATCTCTATGTGACTGGGAAAGCGTTATGCTTTTACAAGTCAGAGCTTTCAGGATGAGTTCTCCTGTATATTTAAGGCTATAAGCAACATTTCTAACTTGTAGCCAAAGCTACAGAATACCAAGTTAATGTAAAAGAAACCGATCCAGTATGGAGTAAGATTTGTTCTTCTCTATTATAATACAAAAGGACATGCCATCGCTTCTGCCATGTGTGTGGTAAGTGACCATTTACAGTTACAATATGCTTGAGAATTGTAAAATGTAGTAAAAATATTTAGAAGGTGATATTTTCGGTATTCAGTTTTCAGTGTCACCTTTGCACCACACTTTAATTGACCATGTATAATTTCTTTTTTAGGAGCAAGTATTTCAGCTATTGATCCGTTGCGGTGCTGGGTCTTTGTCACTGAGCGGGCTCCGCTCTGGTTGCGCTGTGCAGGCGTCTCACTGCAGTGGCCTCTCCAGTTGTGCAGCACAGGCTCGAGGGCACATGGGCTTCGGTGGCTGGGCTCCTCAGTAGTTGTGGCTCCCGGGCTCCAGAGCACAAGCTCAGTAGCTGTGGTGTACGGGCTTAGTTGCTCTGCGGTAGGTGGGATCCTCCCGGATCAGGGATCAAACCCGTGTTTCCTGCATTGGTAGGCCGACTCTTTACCACTGAGCCACCAAGGAAGCCCTTATAATTTCACTTGTAACAACGGCTGTGTTTAACAACTAACTGACAAAATTTCTAAAAATTTAGCAATTCCTATGAAGTGGTGTGAACCCATCCCACACACCCCAAATTCTTTTCTAAAGTAGGCACTCTCGGTTCCAGGTCAGTTTTGATAGGTTCCTATTGTCTTCGGTTTGCTTTTTAAAATGTCTGATTTCTGCCAACATAGCGGGAGTCAATGTGAGATTTCTGAATGAGGTCAGGCTCCAGTCTCAGGACATGTGTGTAGGGCCCAATGCCTTATGAGTGTCAGAATAGCTAGAGAGGAATCTCTGTTTTGCAATCTCCCAGCTTTGCAACGTTAGACAGTTTACTTAATGTTTTCTGAGCCTGAACCCTCATCTGGAATTTAGGGTTAAACACAGACTCACACACACAAATACACCCCAACAAACAGGTCTATCCTCCCACTGGTATTGTAAGCACAAACTGAGACAATGCAGGTGGTCTCCCTTCTAAGTAATGAGGCTCTTATTCATTATCTTGTGTAATACTGACAACAGCTCTATTTAGCAGGTATTAATAACTCTGCTCTATGCCAAAAGTCACAGGGTTTAAGTGACTTGCCCAAGGTCACTTAACTAATGAAGCTGCTCCATAAATACAAAGTCATGATGACAGTGTTGGTTCAAAAACAATAACCTTCCCTGAGAACTGAAATCAATGGACAGACTTTAATTATATAGGGAAAAAGTTATTGCGAGGCTTAAATACAAACAAGCCCTTTTCAGCATCCTCCCTTTATCAGGGAGGTCCCTTGGGCAGATAGAAACTCAGGCTTAATTAAATGAAAAATCCTACACCAGCAAATAGTGTCCATGCTGCTCCTCATTTAGCCATTGCGACGAGCGGCGAGATAGCCTCTGTGCTCACCACACAGGTGATGGGGGATTACAGGCTTGAGGTCTCTGGATGTCACGGCCTCCCCAGTTACACAACAGATATGTTTCCATTGACACCCCGTTGGGGAACAGGATCTGTTGTTATTTCAAGCTCACTGAATTTCAAAGAGAAAGCAGTGTGTTAACCTAGAGAGGTGGGATGGAGAGGGAGGTGGGAGGGGAGGTTCAAGAGGGAGGGGGCATACATATAACTATGGCTGATTCATATTGATGTATGGCAGAAACCAAGATAATAATGTAAAGTAATTATGCTCCAACTAAAAATAAATAAAATAAATAAAAATATATAGTGTAGGAAGGGGTGTTTTCTAGCAAAAAAAAAAAAAAAAAAAAGATGGACTTACGTGGTGTATGCCACATGAGCGACATTTGAGCAAATGGGAGAGGCCTCTCCAGTATCTACTAGATGGGTCCTAGTTGTGAGAAGTTAGCCTCACGTTAGTGATAAATCTGGGAGTGTGGGAACACCAAGAAGGTACCTTTTAAGTACAATTATTATATATCTATAAACCAGCGCCCCCTCCCCCTGCCCCCCAAAAAAGGTTTTGTTTTTTAGTTGCAGCCTAGAAATGATTCTAGAATCCTTGGAAATAGAATACAAGGCATAGAATCTAATGAAAAAGAGCTAGAGTATCAGAAGAGCTAAAGAGCCTACATAAAGACACCCAAAACGGCTTTTCTTGAACTTTCCATACACAAAGGGGCAAACTAGCAATGACATTTGATGTCCAAATATTCCTCATGACAGAGTGTTTTCAGATGAACTGAAAGTCTCAAGTCATTCTTTTCCTCCAAAGTTCATATCGCCACTTAGCAATCTAGACAGTAGTAGGTGAAGGAACATACGACTAGATCAGAGAAACAGAATAGAAAGCTCAGAAATAGGCTCATATAAATAGTCACAGATTTTTGACAGAGAAGCAAAGGCAACAGCATGAAGCAAAGATAGACTTTTTAACAAATGGTGCTAAAACAACTGGACATCCACAGGGGGAAAAAAAAAAAAAGCATCTGGACGCACATATTTTACATCTTTCACAAACAGGTCAAACCTAACTATAAAACCCCCAGAGGGTAATACAGGAGAAAGCCTAGATGATCTCAGATGTGGCAATAACTTTTTAGATACAGGACCAAAATATGATTCATGAAAGAAATAATTGATAAGCTAGACTTCATTAAAATTAAAAATGTCTGCTCTGTGAAAGGCAATGTCAAGGAAGCCACAGACTCAGAGAAAATATTTGCAAAAAACATCTGATAAAGGACTGCTATCCAAAATATACAAAGAACACTTAAAATTCAAGGAGAAGAAGCAAGCAATCGGATTTTAAAATGAGTCAAAAACCTTAAGAGACACCTCACCAAAGAAGATATATAGATAGCAAATAAGCATATGAAAAGATGCTCCACATCCTATATCAACAGGGAAATGCAAATTAAATTAACCACGAGATACCACCATATGCCTATTAGAACAGCTGAAATCCAAAACACTAGTAACATCAAATTCTGGACAAGATGTGGAGTGACAGGACCTCTCCTTCATTGCTGATGGAAATGCAAACTGGTCCAGCCACTTTGGAAGGCAGTTTCTCTGTTTCCTAAAAAAACAAACTTACTTTTATGACATGATCCAGTTGTGTAGCTTGGTATTTACCCAAAGTAGTTGACAACATTGTTGTTAGTGTTGTTTAGTTGCTAAGTCATGTCTAATTCTTTTGTGACCCCAAGGACTGCAGCCCACCAGGTTTCTCTGTCCAGGAGATTCTCCAGGCAAGAATACTGGAGTGGGTTGCCATTTCCTCCTTTAGGGGACCTTCCTGACCCAGGGATTGAACCAACATCTCTTGTGCCTCCTGCTTGGCAGGTGGATTCTTTACCACTGAGTCACTTGGGAAGCCCAAATGACAATTTACATACACCCCAAAACATGTACATGGATACAACTTTATTAGAAGTGCCTAAACCTGGAAGCAACCAAGATGTCTTTCAGTAGACAAACAGATTAAGTGCACCATGGTACATCCAGACAATAGACTATTACTGAGAGCTAAAAAGAAATAGGCTATGAAGCCACAAAAAGATATGAAGGAAACTTAAATGCACTTTACTAAGCGACAGATGTTAACATGAAAAGACTATTTTCTGTATGGCTTCAACTATATGATATTTTTTAAAAGGCAAAACTACGGGAACATTAAAAATGCCAGTGGTTGCTAGTTGTCAGGGGAGAAAGGACAGGATGAACAGGCAGGGCACAGAGGAAGTGAAACTTCGGTGTATGATCCTGTAACACTGGTACAAGTGTGATACACGTCAGTATGCCTCCGTCTAAAACCACGGAATGTACAACCTCATGAGGGAACCATAGGAAACTGTGGACTTGGGAGGATTATGATGTATGCATTTGTGGGGCAGTAGATATATGAGAAACCTCTGTACCTCCTCCTCAATTCTCCATGAACCTAAAACTGTTCTAAAGATACAGTCTTAACTGAAAAAATTAGGGAACAGATAAATAATGCAAATCAACCAAACAGCCCACCAAGTAGCACACTGCCCAGTAAAATGAAAGCTGTCTAGAAGAGGAATTTGCTGTTTGTTACCTGAGGATTTAGTGAGCTCCTGACACTGGAGGCTGCCACGTACATATTGATCAGAGATTGTCTGCTTCTTGAAAAGGGCACTTATCCATCTGGGAGAAATGTGGACCACATGACATTCAAATAATAGTTCCAGTGCTCAGATACCAAGAACAAAAATACAGGAAAATATGGCAGAAGCCTTGTAACATAGAAAGGACATTGCAATGTATTTAAAGTGTGATCACACACTATGCGAGGCCCCACAAGCCGCTGCTAACATCTTAAAGTAAATAGAGCAGTCATAAACAAATAAATAAGTGAGCAAAATATAAAATTTGATATGGCAACCAAATACATGCAGAAAGGAAGGTGGAAGTAACATTGACTTTGAGGTTGCAGTTGGGTTCCTCTGAGAGATAGCTGTGTTAAAATACAATTGTGCACTGAATGATTTATATATGTGTGTGTGTCCAATGGTTCCACTTCTTGGTGATGATGTCTCTTTATTGTTGTTAATTGATTCCCTCCCACAGAACCCGGAAAAGTTATCAATAAAGGTTTGTGAACAAATGAGAACACAGACAACCAAAATATCTAAAGTCAGCACTAAATAAGCCATGGCTCTTTTGCCAAGAATGACAACGTCTGTTTCTCAAGCTGGCCTTTGTGTTCACTCTTCGGTTGATTTGTTCCTGCTTGTCACTGCAGTGAAGACACTGCTTCTCTGGGCTCGTGTGATGGTGCAGAGTTATCGGGGAGGCACACGGCCAAAACAAGTCCTCCACTGAAGCCCTTCAGTATCTGAAGAACTCAGGCAGATTTTTTTCAAGAAACCAGAAAGTTTTGAGCATTTAATGTGATAGTAGTTCTTTGCTGTCTATTACCTGTACCACATGTATATCAGGATTTAAACAGGCAGTACGATATTCGTGAGTGTTTGACCTTCATTTAACATTCATTTTTAGGGGGTCAACAATGCATCAAATATGAATGTTATGAGTCTGTTGTATTGGGAGATGAATGAACTATGTTCACTCAAGTTAAAGCCAAGACAAAATATGCCCGTAGAGAGAATCAGACCAGATGCCATGAATTCAGAGGAGGAAAAGATTGCTTCTGGTTGAAGAGCGCCAGGTTAACAGTATAGAAGAGTAAGTGATGTTTCACTGAGCTTTGAAAATAGGTAGATCCAAAGCAGGCAGGAATTGCCGTGAGGGCCGAGTGCAAAGAAGGGCACGAAGCGAGAGTGTTCATGTTCACACATGCACACAGACATGCCCACACCCACAAACGCAGAGGGAGCGCTGAATCTCTGAGCATTCACACAGCGCTTTTTGTCCTGTCCCCCTGAAGAGTTACAACAGATGCTTGTAACCCAGACCACCCTCAACTGACCCACTTTGGCTACAATGCCAGAGAACAATCGCAAGCTATTTTAGTGATATGTTTCTCATCTCATTAACTCCAGCGAAGAGCTGGTGTCAAAGTTTTAGTTTCAGAACTTTTAAAGGTTCTCTTTTCCAGAGTATTTCTAACAGACATTCAGCCCCCTACACACACACACACACACACACACACACACACACACACACACACACA